>NC_048284.1:31604533-31802033 GCF_009762535.1 Notolabrus celidotus | reverse complement strand
CACAAATATACTATATCAAACTTTGCTGAAGAAACATTCGGTATGTTGTCTGAGAAAAGTTAGGATTGAAAAATACACAATATTAAATTTGCTTTTTATCTCTGGAGCTAATGAAGTTGGGCAACATCCACTGTGACTACAGCTCCCTCCTGTGGTCACATTGGGGAACTACATGTAAAGAAATGCAGTCAGTGTAATAATACATTTAAATCTGACCTCTGATAGTAAATTACAGAACTTGAAATTCCAATACAACAGTTTGGATCATACATTTTATAAGAGTGTCACATCAGAGAGCTTGAAAAGTCAGCCTTTCAGTTTGATATATTTTTGTCCATTTCTCTTCCTGATGAATCGCTCACCTGCAGCTTGATTGTTACCTTGTGACTTCTCTGACACTGTGCGCCCCTTCATACAGAAACAAACTAAAGACAAGGGTCAGTAAGAAGCAGCTGGGTCACATGACTCCACACGGTCTGACTCCATCATTCAGACTCAGGACTCTGATCGTGTTAACGCTCTGTGTGACCTCCAGGCTGCTGCTGCTCGGCTGTGTTGTATCAGGAAACACTGACGTTTCATTAGCCTCTCTGCTCAGCGTCCCCCCTAATGGACTGTCTGCCTCTGTCTGCCTCTGTCTGCTTCTGTCTGCATGCTGAGGGCTGTCACACTCTGCAGGGGGAATATTTATCAAACCTATCAGACTGTCTGGAGGATCCTCGCTGGTCCTATGAATCATGAGACCCCAAAGTGTGATAGCCATCGCTGCAAAGGGACAGCTAGTTTCAGTGATGGATGGAGACACATGGAAACAGGTCAGAAGTGTGTTTCAAAGCTACAAATCCCCCTCCTCCCTCTCCCTCCCTCTCCCTCTCTCTCTCTCTCTCTCTCTCTCTCTCTATCTCTAGAGACATGCCTCCTCCTTTTCACATCATAAATTCCCCCTCAATGGGCACCTACAACTTCCACATCTTGAGCTGCCTAAAGCTCTTAAAGACGGGAGGTATACATGTCTCCATCACCAGGTGCTGGAGGAGATGTAGCTGATACCGTTAGGAGTGATAGATTCTCTGTTCCTTTCTTTTCTGTTACCTTGGACAGGTTTCTATGTGGGAAATAAGGATTGGGTTCAGACATGTCACTGGTGTGTCCGATACTTTAAACGCACCGTTTCCTGAGGTGCGCCCCAAGAAGGTGCCTTGTCTCCTTTAAATGATGTCACAAGATTGAGGTGATGAGCTGCAGCTGTGATATCATGAGGACACCAACTGGGATAACTATGACGAGACTCAACCACCGATAGACTCGTGAACTTTGGAGAACCAGTCCAAAGATTTGAAATCTATACCAACCAAATAAGAGCAAGAAACATAAACTCATAAACGAAGACCAGCATGCAGGTGGACTGACCCAGTCTGTTATTTTCCATTAAAGTGAACCAGGCCCTTCTCTCCAACCTCTATCCCCTGTATCTGTAGTTCACTCTTTAGACTTAAACTCATACCTCTTCTCAGAGCAGTCTGTAACCAGTGGTGGACAAAGTACACGTCTTCATGACTGAAGTCAAAGTATAGATCCTCCTGGTCAAACATTACTCCAGTACAAGTGAAAGTTGTTCAGTCAGATTCTGACTTGAGTTAAAGTCTAGTTAGTTTTTAACTAACACACGCACACACACACACACACACACATGCACACACACACATGCACACACACACGCACGCACACACACACACACTCACACACGCACACACACACACTACATACAAGGACTCTACCTCAGCTGCTTTTTGCACATTAACCGGTTACTTAATCATTTACTTATTCTGAATACTGTCTGCACCTTAATATCATTTGCACTATTATCTATTCTCATTTTCATTGTACATTTTTAAACTGTCACTGCAATACCTGCACTGTGCACTTAGGCTGTTATTATAGATAGAACTGTATTTATTATATTTTATTGTATTTTTATATTAAAATTCTTAGATATTTAAAGAACTGGAAGAGATAGAAACAGCATCTCGTTTTTCCTGAATGTCTTGTATACTTGACAATAAAAACCTTGAATCTTGAATCTTGAAAAGTCCTGGAGTACTTGCTTTTAAAAATACTGAAGTATTCAAAGTACTTTTTAAAATATCTCTAATTGATTTTCACAAAGCATGAGGTCAGTCAAGAATCATGGGTGTACATTCTGCTCCATTCTGTTTATCTAGAAAACATGATTTCATATCTAAAAAGTCTACCATGAAATCTAAACTAAGTTACTACAAGCACAGACAAGTTTACAATGTTCCTCTGGAATCAAAGCAGTGTGTTAGCTCCAGACCTCCACATGCTTTCTCAGGTTAGATGCTGATGTTTTGTAAGCTGTGATGAAGTTTGTGTGGTAAACAGATCAGAGATTTACAACAATACAAACAATCATTCTTTATTTCAAAAACCTCAAACGTGGGTTTAAAATATGTCCGTGGTGCTCAGGTAGAGAATCATCATCCTCCTCAGTCATAGCTATAATCACCACGACTACATGAAGGGACTGATCTGAAGAACGTTTGATCTACACTCAATTGAGGTACGGCTACACCACTGAGACAAACCAAACACAAGGACACCAACAGTTTACGGTCTTTGGGAATCAACACAGGAAATTAAACTCACCAAAATAAAATACATTTCTAAGATAGTAAAACACTAAAATATTAAACGATTAAAAGAAAATAAGATGCTATACTTAAATAAATAAATAAATAAAAGTGACTAAAATTTGAACTAGATCATAAATAAATGAATAAAAGTGACTAAAATGTGAACTAGATAAAAAAAATTAAAAAAAAGTAAGGTGAAATGAAACTGATTTAAGAATAAAACTCAGTTAAAAGCGAGACTAAAAAGGTGGGTCTTAAGTTTGCTTTTAAAAATGTTGATGTTCTGTGCAGCCCTCAGATCTTCAGGTAGGGTGTTCCACAGACGTGGGCCATGATGAAAAAAGGCTGCCTCACCGTGGGTCTTTGTTCTAGCTGAATAAACACTTCCACATGAATCAGCTGATAAGAGCTACATATAACGACAGAAAACATGCTTTGGAACACTTTATCTGTTGTGTATTTTGATTTCTGAGTTGGACCCATGTTCCATCTGTTCATATGGAGGAGGCGGGTTTATGACTTACACTGCAGCCAGTCAGTAGATGGAGCCCCAAATATTGTGGCTTCACTATAAGGAGGCTGTCATGTCACGTCTGCAATTCTGTTATTGACATTGAGAGCTCAAAGGTTAAACACTTGAAGTTGATATCTTTTCTTTTAAAGATTCTGAGACCTGGACCGGACTCAAAACCTTCATGTCTTCCCTATTTTGTTTCTCTCTGTTCGTCCTCCAAGTGTCTCTGAAATATGATGACAACTTAACAAAGATCTCATGTGAGTTCTGCAGGTGTTGCATCTGGAATCTGAGGGAAAGAGTGAGATTTCTGCCCTGAACTCTTCCGTGTGTTGCGGTGTCATTATCCGAGTGTTTGTGTGTTGTGGTCTGCAGACGGGGGATGAGACATAAAGCAGGTGTGACGCAGTGGGAAAACGGGTATGAGGGCAGAGAGTTGCATTGCTATGGCAACAGGCAACTTTAAACCCACAGCTCATTACAGCTTATTCAGCTTGGAAAGCAGTTTGTCTCTCACCGGAGAGCAAAGACACAGACACAGTTTCTATTTCAGTGACTAAATGAAGTTATTTACAGAGAGAATATGAGCAGCAGATTTCAGACGTAAGGCAGAAATTAACATTTGAAAAACTGCTTCTCCTTTGTGACGGATGAAGATGGCATCATTACTGATTATCATTACTTCTCAGGGTGATGTGATTGAGTCTGTCTCTGTTTATTAATAGCAGAGGTTCTGTCGTGGTTTGATTAGTTTAGTTTTCTCCTTGTGTTTCATGCCTTGGTTCCTCCCCGTGTTTATTCTGTGTTAGTTATCCTTTGTCTCTCTTGTGTGTTTAGTGATCCATCTTTCTTGTTGTGTTTCTTAGTCTTGTGTTGTGTTTCCTGTTTCATTTTGAAGTTCTGAATCCTTGTGTCTCCAGTTTAGTTTTACTTCCTGTCCTGTTGTGTTTCCCTCCTTTAGTGATTCCCCTCATTGGTCTCACCTGTGTCCTGTGTTCACACCTGTGTTAATTACTCTGTGTATTAAGTGCCTCTGTTTCCCCTGTCCCTTTCGCTCGGAGGTCCTGCCGGCACCATGTTCCGCTCGGAGGTCCTGCAGACACTAGTTGCCCCAGGCCGGCACCAGCTCCAGGTTCTCCTGTCGGATCCCAGGCCGAAACCAGCTCCTGGTTTTTCCGTCGGCTCCCAGGACAACACCAGATCATAGTTCCCTTGTTTTGCACTACGGTTCCCTCCTTCCGGACCCCTCCTCCCACCCGGCTTTGTGTTCCCCTAATGACTTTTTTTTGTTTTGGGACGTCTTAGTGATCCATGTCTCTTGTTGTGTTTCTTAGTCTAGTCTTGTGTTTCCTGTTTTATTTTGTACTTCTGAATCCTTGTGTCTCCGGTTTAGTTTCCACAGCGTTTCCTTTTGGATTTAGTTTTTGGACATATAAGTGAGTTTTGTTTGTACCTTTTGTTGATTAAAACCTTTTTATTTTAAAATCCTCACTTGGGTCTTCTAATCTTTCCCTCAAGGTGACAGGTTCTGAGTTTTTGATCCTCTACCTTTCAGCCTCATATTTTCTAACCTCTAAAGAAGTGTAAGCTTTGGCTCGGCCTTCATATTAGAAATGAATCACCCTTTCTTTTGCTGCTGAAAGAAGACATGTTGCTGTGGAGTTCAGGCCGATGATTGACTCGATGCTTTCACTCTCTTGATACTGTTTACCACGGAGCATCAAGGTTCATCACAGATCTTAACGCCCTATTTCATCATTGCTTTCTTTGTAAATCACTGGCATATTAATAAGGCATTAGAAACGTCACCAAAACATCCTTCTTCCACCTCCGCAACATTGCACCCCTCAGATCCTCTCTCTCCTGTAGCAACAGCTTCCTTTACGGCCTTCCCTCCACAACCTCAAAAAACTCCAATACGTTCAGAACTCAGCTGCCTGGTTACTCACCCACTCCCCCTACCATCACAACCATCCTTCAGCACCTCCACTGGCTCCCCTTACAGCACTGAATCCACTTCAATAACCTCGCCCCCTCATACCCGACCCACCTCCTCAAACACCACTCCCCGTCTCGCCGCCTCAGATTATCAGATGTCAATCTCCTGTCCCTTATTAGCAAGCACAGCACGTTGGGGGACAGAGCCTTTGCCATCACTGCCCCGGCTCTCTGGAACTCTCTCCTTCCAAACATCTGCAACTCTGACTCCCTTCAATCATTTAAAAACCACCTCAAGACCTTCCTGTTGAAAAAAGCATACAACACATGACCTCTACCCCCGCCCATTTCTGTCTTTGTTCTGTTCAGTTTTATTAATTTGCTTAATTTTTATTTTTCTGTAAAGCAACTTTGAGTACCATGAAAAAGCGCTATACAAATCAGATCAATTATTATTGTTATTATTATTACTTATTCATAACATGCTCCGGTCTCATTCATGTAACTTAATTCAAGAAATGCTTGAAGCTGCAGCCTTCCCTCTGTTACACATTCACTAGACTTATTTTTTGCTCTCTGTCCCTACACGACGTCTTGAAATGAGGAAACAGGGATGTAAGGTATTTTGCTCCTGCAGCTCTGAGTCTGCTGCAGCAGTATTTTCCTCCTCCCCTCCCGTCTGAAATCCTCCCTCCACATCACAGGCACTGTCGTCTCCTGGCTCAAGTCATATCTCTCACACAAACAAAAACACATCAATATCAGTGACTGCGCCTCTGTGTTACGGCACCCCTCAGGGTTCGATGCTCGGTCCTCTCTTATTCATAAGACGTTTTTCAACCGGAGGAACTTTACCCTGGAACTACGTGTGTGTTGACCTGTGGACCCAAGGGTCTAAATTTAGGTCAGGGGTAGATAATCTCCCCTAAACTTCCTCCATCTGAACCCAAATAAAACTGAAATACTGTTAATTGGACCCTAAACCTTCACCACTGCAGTCTGACAGTCTACTGGCCCATTAAAACTAAATATCAAACCCACTGCAACAAATCTAGGAATCACCAAACTCATCCAATCCTGTTTCCTGCAGCTCAGAAATAAAGCCAAAATCAAACCAATGCTCTCTCTTTCCGACCTTGACTCTTGTTTGGATTATTGCAATTACATCTGCCTAAGTCAATTATCTCTACACTGCTTACACTTAACGCTAGGGTTGGTAGCCACGGAAAACTAGCATGAATTTGAATGTAGCATTTCCTCAGGACTCTGTCTAACCCCTCCCCCCCCTCCCCTCGGAGCTCCTCCAAAACGACGCCCCAGCTCACATGCACGAGCGCCGCTGATTCACGACTATATGATGGTGACTGATCCAAAACCGGTCCTCAGCACATCGTTTGTGTTTTGCACTACATCAACTCATGTCTCACTCAGCGGTAAGAAAACACCAAAACATTCTCATAGTGAAAGTTAAAAACACAAACAAACAGGAAATGTACACGCAAGAGGCGGGCAGAACGGCAGGACGGGATTTGATTGGTTTCATCATTTGGCTCCTGATGGCAGGGATTGGTTGGTGTTTTCCCAGGTTTACTCCGGCTGTAGATAGCAGCTTTTTTTCACTCTTTTTTAAGAGCACATTATGTATTGATTACCATCAGGACATAAAGATCATTTTAACCAGTATAACAAAAAGTGTATCTAAATCTGATTACCAACCCCAGTTTTAATTCAAAATACAGCCGCGAGATTACTAACTCGTACCAGCTGTCAGTCCCATATCACCCCTGTTCTTGCATCACTCCACTGGCTTCCCGTCAAATTCAGAATAATTTCAAGATCCTTCTAACCAGGGCTGTAACTACCATTGAGGACACCGTGGTCATGGGCTCGGTATTTTTTTCAAGTGACAAAAAGAAGGTGATATAACTGACTGCAAATATATTTTGTGTAGGACATCATTTGGGCCTTTAATCACCGTGCGGTAGATCATCCTGTTGTAACTCTACGATCTTTGCTCATCGCAGTGGTTTGTGGGTGGGCTGCCTCAAAAATCTGCTAGATTTGTACAGATTTCTGATGTACAGACTGCAACAACAGCCAAGGTAACGCAATAAAAGTTCCCGGTTACATTTAACGCTATTCCCAACGGGACAAGAAGAGGATGATAGGGGGATAAAAAATAAGAAAAGTGGCGAGTGAGAAGTCAAGTGCTGCCCACAGTTCCCCACCCAGGACAGGATTATCCTTGTACCATATACTGTACACACACACACCGATGTTAAACAAACAATACTGTCCTCATCCAGTTCAAACAATGTAATGACCATAGAGGTTTTCTGTGGCAATCATAATGGAACTTATAGAGCCTAAATTGAACAACATACCAACTGTAAGAGTAATAGGATCATTGCATAACCTACATTTTACTTTTACTCTTGTGCTGTTGTGTCACTATTTAGTATTTGAATGATTTAAATGTGTCTCAATGTTGATATGAAGGAGGTGTATTTTATTTAACTTCATGATCCTCCTTACAATTTAGCAGGAGAGACAAGTGAGGACAGACAGGGACAGACAGTGGATGAAGGAACGGAAAGAGAACAGCGTGGAGGCAGAAGTGTTGATAACACAGATCAACAGCAGAGACACACAGAAAAGGAGGCTGAGGGAAAGAGTGAAGCAGACTCACAGGGACGAGAGAGGAGGAGCAGCACTGAGGGAGACAAAGATGGAAGAGAGATGACAGAGGAGGGGAGAGTCTGTCTACATGAACTGGATCCTGCCAGGTACAAAATAAAAAGCTAAATGATGAAGAGAAGTGCAGCCTTCTGAACAACAAGTGGGTTAATCAAAGCCACAGTTACCCCCAAAGGAAGTTTCAGAGGCTGTTATGATACAGCAATAAATGGAATATGCATGGTTGAGGTATTCAGTGTCAGAAGATAGGGTATACTGTGCCATCTGTACCAAATTTTGACCTCGGTATTTGTCAAATTCTGGTTACGGCCCTGCTTCTAACCACATACAAAGCTCTGCATGGTCTCACTCCAGTTACATTTCCAAACTCCTCGTCCCTTATTCCACCCTTCGTCCACTCAGATCAGCTAATCTTGGCATTCTTTCCATCCCCCGCTCTAACTATAAAACAAAAGGTGATTGTGCTTTTTCCATCTATGCCCCCTCCCTATGGAATTCGCTCCCTTAAGACAAAATACACTCATAGACCAAGTCCTGTCTGTAAGATGGGACTGGATCTGATCCTGTCTTGATGTTGGGTCTTTGTTTATAAAAAACATAGAGAACGGTCGAGACCTGCTCTGTTTTGAAAGAGTACGAGGATGACATTTGTTGTGATTTGACGCTTTATAAATAAAGATTGATTGATTGATTCTCCCCCATGGTGTTTTATTGAGTGCTATCATTTCATTCTCCTCCCTGAGCTGAACTAAAGCTAAAATCTTCTGATTGGTAGGAAATAGGTGTCACAGCGGGGTTGAGGACAATGCCAAGGTTATGGACTACTGGTGAGGGTGTGACTGTGTGGTTATCGATGCTCAGTGAGAAGTTCACGGTGGAGAGGAGTAGGGATTTGAGGCCGATGTGAATGAGGATGTTTTGCTCACCCAGTGTTTTTATGTCAGTGAGGCAGTTTGTGAAGGTGGAAAGAAGGACAGGAGTGATGGTTTTTGTGGAGATGTAGACCCATCCACTCCAAATCACCCACACACACACACACACACACACACACACACACACACACACACACCACCCAAAACTCCTGCCTCACCATCGACCTCTCCACTCTGTTCCCTTCACCACATATTGTCAACCTTGGAGTTGTTTTCAATAACAACCCCTCCTTTGAAGGGACCAATCATATCACCAGAACTGCCATCTTCACTCATCTTCTCTGCTGCAGACTCTGATCTTTCATCACATCCAGAATTGACGACTTCAATTGCCATTTTAGCAGCTATTTGAATTTCATCTCAGTCTTGGGTTGAAAATGGTCCTGGGGTTGACAGGGATTTTGAGATGGATTCAGACACTGAAACCAGTGACGAAGTGGACAAAGAAAATCTACAGCCCAGTAGGGGTGACCCCAAATAGTCGAATATTCGACGATTCGTTCTAACGAGCCTTAGTCGACTGCCAATCTCATAGTCGAATATTTGCATATGAAACGTGGATCATTCCATTCAAACCATGGGGGTGCTCAATGTCTAATTTTACATTATTTTCCTGTTTCCCGTACAAATAGTGTCTCATATAGCCTATTTTGATATAAATATAGACTTATTTAATGTAATTCTGAGAACAGCTCTTGAAGTGTTAAATCTCCTTAAAGTGGTAATTAAATCTCCCCTGGTAATTAAAGGTGGACTCTCCCATTTAGCGGGACCTGTGGAGCAGGCGTACCTCAGCTGGCCTTTAAATCTTTCTACGTTCATGGTAGCTCAAAATGTCAGGAAATAAAACTTCAGTTGATCCGAAAAAATAGTGATGAAGATGAGGAGCAGCTTCATGAAGAGGGCTGTGAGATCAAGGATTACCGGACCACACAAAAACTGTACGGGGCCAAACGAACGAGGAGGGATACCCAAAGCTGTCCGAAGCCTCAAAAAACAATCCACAGCATCCCATCCACCTCCACATCATCAGAGAGGATATTCTCAAAGACAGGATTTACAGTCAACAGAGCAAGGAGCGCACTTCTGCCCGTACACACGATGGTTTTCCTCACGTACAGTTTGAAAAGACTCAAGCGGACAAAGACGCGATGAAAGACTGTTTTAAAAGGTTCTGTTAAGAGATTTAAAAACCCTTTAGCTGGTTCAGGTTTGATTTTGAACATTATACAAATGTTTAGTCTTAAGTTGGACAAACTACCCTCTGCAGTGCTGCTCTCCGCTGTGTGAACACTGTTTAAATATCTCCTGATTCCTTACTCTATAACGGCGCGTTGTTCCATGTTTAACGGATGGTGGCCTTATTTGAGTTTTCTCTCCTTCATCACCTCGTTGTTTTTGCAATACAGATTTAAAAAATCTAAGTTTTATACTTATAATATTCTGTTGTCCCTTTTACTTTAAGCTACGAGTCTCTTAATTGTAAATGGTTATGTGTAATATTGTCATGCGGTCACCATCATGCAGACTTTGGGTCAATAAGGAAAAACAACAAACATTCGACTATTCGTCCACTATGGGCAAAATCTGATGAATCAGATTCGACTAAGCAAATCCTTAGTCGGGCTCACCCCTACAGCCCACTGAATGCCCAGCTGACGATTATATGAACATTTAGCCCCAAACTACCAAACACAAAATGCCCCGTGACCGGTATCATTGGCTGAAAAAGGATTTCATTAGTCCCAATACTGATTTCTCTGGTCCAGATATCACCAATAATGTAATTTCTCTCCACACACCACTAGAGTACTTCAGGAAGTTTGTGTCTGATTATATGGAATAGATATACCAACACTCTATCCAGCAAGTGTGATGTCCGTCTTTACTGCTGCAAATGAACAAAGCTGAACACTGGGACACGAGGAGTTTGAATGCCCAGAAGGGATTTTGCAAATTTTGTTAATTCAGTATTATCTTCGTTTTTTAAATTATTAAATGACTTCATAAAAAAATATGATTGTTTTATGATTATTATCCATGGCATAAGTTGTTATGAGGCCCAACGTTGCAATATTACAACATGTCCCTAAAATCTTACTAAAACATCAAAATTTAAAAAACCCTTTAATTTCTGAGTCTCCCTTCAAAAACATATGAGCGGTGACATTTTTTTTTTCTCACGTATTTCTATATTTGGGTCTTACAGGGTTGAGTGACAAAACTAACTCTGCCCCTCAACTCACTCAGGCTGTCACAGGAAGGCACCACTTGTATTTTGACAGATTAGACACACAGCGGGGGAAATATAGATTTTGAATATCCCATAACCCAACATTTGACTCCTAACAAAAACACAGAAACATTTCATCAGAATTTGTATCACCCAAGATCAATTTGTAGTTTGCTGACATTTTGACGTCGCCGTGGAGGAGGTAATAAATCCTCATGATGGGTAAATGAAGAGTGGCTGTTCATGTTAAGGTGTTTTTCGACCGAAGGAACTTTACCCCAGAACTACGTGCTTTTCGACTGGAGGACCCAGGGTCTAAATTTAGTTAAGGGGTAGATAATCTCCCCACTGAAAAGCCCCTGCTTGGGGGGGGAACTCTTTTCAAAGGTCTTTCGGGGGGCAGGGCCTGCAATGCTGAAAGTGTCTGATTGGTAAATTAACCGCAGTGTTTTTA
This sequence comes from Notolabrus celidotus, assembly GCF_009762535.1. NCBI lineage: Eukaryota > Metazoa > Chordata > Actinopteri > Labriformes > Labridae > Notolabrus > Notolabrus celidotus. Next base: position 31,790,611 of record NC_048284.1, on the reverse strand, counting down.
ATCCGCCCGCCGTCCACAATAACATCACACACATCTGTGATTCACTTGATTTCTCTTTCTTTCATTAGTTTTTATCTGTTCTATCTTTTTTGTATGTGTGTGTACTTTTCAAAAGAAGAAGCTGTGATTCTCTTGATTTAGCAGCTTGTAACAGTAGTCTTCTCTCAGCCCACCGTGAACGCGTCCCTCCTGGTGTTATGGTTTTAAAAGTGACCCTGTAAACTGGAGACCTTCAGCTGAATGTGTCACTGTTTGTGGAGTTTACACAGCTGTTGAAACACAGAGGGAGTTCCTGGGAATGCAAACTAGTTTAGTTTTTATTAAGATTTCAAAATATCCTCATCAGATATTTAATGATCGTCTAAAGACATTTATGAGGGATGTATCTAGCTGAAAGTCTGCAGTTAACAGGGTCGCGGTTTACACCAAAACACTGGTCGATCTCTGCCACAGCTTATTGAGTTAAAAGGATTTTAAAGCCGTGTTGAAACGTCTTTACTACTCGCGCTTCTCTCCTCTCACGTGTTGATTCAGTGAATCCATCTGTGATGAAATATAGCACCATCTAAAACAGCGCCAGCTGAGTCTCTTCATGCTAACAGGCTAACAGTTGTGTTGCTCATAATGATACCTGCCTGTCCGTCTGCTTCTATGGTGTCATCTGTGATGAATGGCATTCGTCTTTGTTTTGCTGCCCTCTACTGGTCTGGTCGTGTAGTGCATTTACTTTTTTTTTCTTCGTACGTCACTGGCCTGATTTGCACAATCAGCCCGTGGATGAAACGCAGACTACAATGGGGGCACAGGAACCTTTTACTTACGGGAAAAGTAGTTCTGGGGGCTAAAAGATCCTGGGACTCTTGGTCGTAATGCACCTATGGCTTCTTTGGGCATTGCCTGCATGTGTGTCTTCCGCTTCTGTCTGCTTATTCACCAGCAGCAGGGACGTGGTAAGCATCACCCAAATAAATGAAATGTGTTGCTGGATTCAAATTTAATATGAGCATGTATTTCTCATAAAACAATCAAGTTTTCAGTATCAACATTTGATGCTTTGCACTCTTCTTAACTAAATCTAGACTTAGTGATTTGCAAACCATCAAAGTCAGTTTTATTTACATTTAACATAGGTTGTGAAAGAGAAAGACAGAAGCACAGACTGGAAGAGCTTAATGACTCCCTCTTCCTTTAGTATCTTGACCAACAATTAAAACTCAAAACAACATCTGCAGACTCTGAAGAAGGTTTAATAGAGTTTAAATGATCTTTGAATTTGCTGAAATAGACAGATTTTTCTAAATGGAATAATAAAAACAGCATCTCTACTAAAGTCCTGGGATGTGTACTGTGCCAAACCGTTAAACAGCCAGCAGAACACACACACACACACACACACACGCACACACACACACACAAACACACACACACACACACACACACACACACACACACACACACACACACACACACACACACACACACAGACACACACACACACACACACACACACATTCCTATAGTACCAAAAGTGGACCTTCATTGCACACTGACAAAGCAGGACTGGTCCCTATCTGCTTCAGAGGTTTAATTACAACAATGAAGCATGATTTAAAGCACGGCACACAGAGGACCTCCTCTGCTGGTGAGGTTTAACAACACCGAGGTCCACTGTGGGATAGGTAGTTAAGAGCATTCACACACAACCCTGTATCTACAAGAAGCAAGATTCTCTAACATTATAACAAAGTACATGAAAGCCGTTATAGAGAAAAACAGAACTTTGAAACACAAACAGAAGAAAAACAGAGATTTGTACATGAAGTCTGCAGTTAGCGCCTCTCTTTCCTCTGAGATAGATGCAGTGTAAAGTTTTCCACTCCCCACACTTCTCCAGCAGAGGTTCATTAACACTCAAGTGCTTTGATGACTGCAGGGTAATTTCACTGATGTGAGGAAACTCCATTTGATGAGTCATCTCGGCACTTTAACAGCCCGTCGCTGTTCAGAATTACATCCCACGTTCCTCCCAACACTCAGCTCAGAGCGGTTCCATTCAGAAAGTGAAGGCGTACACGACGCCCACAACTACAATGTTCCCGATGGTGGCAGTGATGGCGATCCAGAGCCAGATGGCATCCCTGGACATGGGCTGGGGCTCTTCTGGCTGGCTGTGAGCGGCCATGGAGGCGGCGTGGACGCTGGCAGACGAGTTGAACAAAGAGTGGTCGGTGCTGTAGTCATCGTGGTGAGATGAGTCCATGAAGGCACCAGTCATCATCGGAATCTGAGGCCACAAGAAACAGAAGACCAGGCAATTACCACCTCTGTTAACTTCTATATTTATACAGCTGAATAGATGCATGATACATGAGCAATAGAGTGGATAAAACATGAGCTGGTGTGATGTCACACTTTTCATTCTGAAGAGGTGCCCTGTGCCAAACAGTAGCGGAAGCCATGTTGGAAATGTTGACTCACCCAAACCCTTGACTAAACTAAAAACAGGCAAGAAGTGCAGCTGATGTGGACCATGAGCCTCCTGACAAACAGCCTGTGTGTCAACCCAGGGCTGGGGGATAATATGATAACAATAATTATCATGATATCATTTTTCTCAACATAAATATAAAAAATGTTTGATAAAAATTTGATATAAACAAACCTGTAATTACACCCCCGAACCACTGGAAAGGGGGCGCTAATGAGCCTTAAATGCTACTTGCCTCCCAACATTAGACAGCCAATCATGTCGCAGGGTGAGAGGTAGGCGGGGCTTAAAGACGAATGTAAACACGGCTGAAACGAGCGACAGCGACACTGAAGAAAACTCAAAACCTAGCAGCTCAAAGCAGAGTCGTTAGTCTGACACTGAGTCGACTCTGAGTTAACTATTAACTTCATACACTTCATTAAATAAACTTTCAGGATGTGGGTAAAGGAAGAGCACAGAGACAACTTCTGAACACATTTAATGTCCACCGAGACCGTAACACAACTGAACACCTAACCACTGTGATGCATTCACTGCACTGTGGGAAACAACATCACTCTGCCTGTAACCTTCAGTAATCTTAAAGGGGAGAGCACAACTCAAAACAATACTCTACTAAACTGATACACAGAACACAATTTGATAAATCTAGACAAAAATAATGAGCAAGAAACAACAAAAACTGGGGCAAGGCAAACTAAACCACTACTGACCTGAAAGCAAACTCTCAGGGAGACCCTGAAAAACTCCTTACAGAAACACAAAGACAGCTCAAGAGGCTTTGAGGGTTAACAGAAATGCTTGGGTGAAAAATAGGCCCATCGAAAACCAACTACTGTACTATAGACACGCTTTGATTGTTCGTACACACAGAGGGAACTTCTCACTACCTCTGGAGGTGAGACAATGGCCAAATCTCAATTTCCTCCCTAAGCCCTGAGCCCTTCTTGACTTAAAGGTGACATATCACGCTTTTTTCATCAACATATATTGGTCTAAGAGGTCCCCAAAACATGTCTTTAAAGTTTATGCTCAAAAAAACACTTTGAAATCAGATTTTGGCATGCCTGAAAAGTCCTCTTCTTCATTCCTCATCAGAACACTCTGTTTTCCCTCTGACCACGCCCCCTCAGGAAGTGGATGTGCCTCGGCTCTCCGGCACGTTGATCTAATGTTTACATGTTGGCTGAATATACACGGCTGCTCACAGACCCGCGCTACTTCAACCCTCTGAATCTGATCCAGAATCTGATCCTGACGGAGAGGCGCCTGTAGCAGGACCTTTCTGAAGGATTGGTCACAGATTTAGTGTTTCTTGTTGTTTTATTTATCAGTATGTCGACGTGTGTCTTGGTACACAGATACGAACATGTAGCTATGTGGCTATGCTAACTAGCGCTAGCACTTATCCATGATAAATAAAAATCATCCACTAGATCTTCAAATCTGCAGGCCTGGGGAGTAAAACCGACCTTTGTGTTTATTAAGACAGCCTACAACTAGCATGCCTCCCTCCTAAGCTCCTTGTTAGCACACATTTGTGCAGGTAATGAACAACGGAGGAGGGATTCAGTATTATTTTATACAGTCTATGGGCTGAACAAGCTCCAAGCTCTGACTCCGTGACAGACCGGATATTGTTGTTACGTAACAAAAACACTGAAGTCTGAAACTGCTCGTTTCAGCACACATTTACAGAAAGGTGGAGAAATCAGAACAGGGGCAGAACGGATTTTTTTCATTCTCGGGGGGTTTATAGACATGCCAGGGAAACATATTTTAGATAGAGAACCATTAAAAAGTCCATTTTGCATGATATGTCACCTTTAATTGAAGTCACCTGTAAAGTGATTGAGGGCAGGAGGCTGTAAGGGCTCAAACTGTAGAACTGGGAATGGGACAGCACTTTGAGACTTCTCATGTAAACTGCATGACGTCATGAAGCTCACCTTACCATGACGTCATGAAGCTCACCTTACCATGATGTCATGTAGCTCATCTTAGCGATATTAGGATTTTTTTTAGGACAGTAAGGCTCCACACAGATCTGAGAACACAACCTGAATTTATAACCTTCTCTCTGTTGTTTTCCTGCTGAGTCCTCCATCCATCACTGCCACAGCCTCCACATGTTCATGCTGCTGCAGACATTCACTCATGCAGCTACAACGACGTCTTTAGAAATGTTATTAATTTGGTGGAAAGCAGCGACAGTTTGTCATCGCCCCCCCCCAAAAAACATTTACAGAAGCAGAACATCCACTTCAACACAAACTAATCAATCAAAATAATTAAATAAAAGTATTATATTTGTCTTCTGTACTCTATAGTTAGAGAATATATTATAATTAGCATCTAAATTTGGTCATAAACTTCCTGGTTGCAGGGCGATGGTCAAATGGGTGTCTATGTGAGTCCTGAAACTGAATCCTTCTCTCATCCAGGACTTTCACCAGATCCGTGTCCGGTCGGTCTCTGATCCGCTTCGGTCCAGCTCCGTGCTCTCTCGTTCCAGGCAGGGTCCTCTAGCTGACATTGGGATTGTTTTTGGCCACAGGTGATTTTTTTAAGCATACATTCAATTGAAGGAGACCTCTGGCATAATGAGAGTGCTCTGCAAGGATTACAGATCCCATCTAGCCAGGGTATGCCTTTGAATCCCACAGGAGGAGCTTGAAAACCCTGCTGTGGAGAGGGATGTCTGGGTCAACTTACCAAGCCTGCTGCCAACATAACCTGACCACGGAAAAGTGAAAGAAAAAGGATGGATGGATGGATGACTGCAAACAAGTTAGTAAAGGATCAAAAAAAGGAGCTCATGTGCTGTGTGTATCCCTTCTCACAGAATCAGAAGCTGTAGAGGCAAAGAGGTTCACAACAAGCATCTATAGTCACAAAGCTTCATACTCTCCCTTACACAGGTGCCTCCTGTGTGCATGGTGTGTCAGGGGTGGATGTCCTGCAGACACACATACCCCTGTACGTCTCTCTGTGGTGTACCTGCCTCAGACTGCAAGGAGCCAGAGTAGTACTTTTGTATTTTTCAGTGAATTGCAGAATTAGTTTTAGTTTAGTTTTGTGTTCTGAATCCACATTCACATCACACACTCTCCACTTCTGTCAGCACATGGCTACGTTCATGCAGCAGTCTGTGCAAACTTCTACGAGAACAAAGAAGCACACAGATGATGGGACTTGTTCCAGGGTTGCAGACTCTGATTCAGCCTTTTACTACTTTGCATAGTTGCAAAAAGTATGTCAGGAGATTTTCATGCTCGTCTGCACCACAGAGAGACTTTCTCATGAGCCGTGACAGAATATCCATGGTGTCAGCAGAACTGGTGTGACAGAAACTTCTGTCACTGTCATTGATTTAGGACTCCACATACCTGCTCTTCCTGACATCAAAGGCTGCTTTTTCAGAGTCAAAAAGCTTACGTTCTTAAAACTTTAAGCTTCTTTAAACTGAAGAATTCTTGAACCTGAACCATCCGTCAGACTAAAGGATCACACATCTCCTCTTTGGAAATGTTTAGAGAAAGACACACATCCTTGATCATGTGACAAAGGACAAGTTTAACCATATGCTGTCTTGAATTCACAGTTCTGATATGAACTGGGGGAATTCACTAAGATTGGATTGTGACCACTAACTGCTCCGTCGTAAGCTCCAATTCACAAGCATACTGCTCTAATGATATTCCAGCATGAACACGCCTCTAAAGTTTCACAGCTGAGTGTAATTTCCCCTTGATGTGCCTCTGCAAGCAGCTGTCCTTGTGACAAAGTATAAATGCTGCTCCTGCATCAAGAATTTACCCGTTTGAACAATGGTAGAAAGAAAAAGCAAAGTTTCAGACCGAGAGCTGGAAGCCCTGACTGATGAGGTACTAACGTTCTTCTCTGAGCTGCTTTAAAGCAATTCTGTAACACTCGGCTTGATTTCTAGTCGGTGTTAAACGCTTAGGGGGTTCTTCTTGGAAATGTGATAAACATACATACCTTTTCATCAAACCAGACTGAAATAAAAAAATTTAAATATTGTTCAACTCTAGTTTTTAACCTTTAGGGGACACTCACTAGAGGCTACCGTGGAAACTTAAACCCACTCAGCTCTACACGGCACATGACAATTTAATTACGGCAAACAAAACCATTTGAATTAAACTTTTATAGATTCTAAATAAACTTTAAATCCAAACCTAAAGAAAATATGATTTCAACAAAATGACCACTCTTAACTGTGTTTTAAAGGTGACATATCACGCTTTTTTCATCAATATATATTGGTCTAAGAGGTCCCCTAAACATGTCTTTAAAGTTTATGCTCAAAAAAACACTTTGAAATCAGATTTTGGAATGCCTGAAAAGCCCTCTTCTTCAGTCCTGTTCAGAATGGTCTGTTTTCTCTCTGACCACGCCCCCTCAGGAAGTGGATATCCCCTCGGCTCTCCAGCACATTGATCTAATGTTTACATGTTGGCTGAATATACACGGCTGCTCAGAGATCACGTTACTTCAACCCTCCGAATCTGATCCAGAATCTGATCCTGATGGAGAGGCGCCTGCAGCAGGACCTTTCTGAACCATTGGTCACAGATTAAGTGTTTCTTGTTGTTTTATTTGTCAGTATGTCGACCTGTGTCTTGGTACACAGCTACAAACGTGTAGCTATGTGGCTATGCTAACTAGCGCTAGCACTTATCCATGATATATAAAAATCATCCACTAGATCTTCAAATCTGCAGACATGGGGAGTAAAACCGACCTTTGTGTTTATTAAGACAGCCTACAACTAGCATGCCTCCCTCCTAAGCTCCTTGTTAGCACACATGTGTGCAGGGAATGAAAAACAGAGGAGGGGTTGAGTTGTATTTTATACAGTCTATGGACTGAACAAGCTCCGAGCTCTGACTCCGTTACAGACCGGATATTGTTGTGATGTGACAAAAACACGGAAATCTGAAGCGGCTCGTTTCACGCACATTTACAGAAAGGTGGAGAAATCAGGGGCAGAATGGATATTTTTCATTTTCGGGGGTTTGTAGACATGCCAGGGACACATATTTCAGGTAGGGCACCATTAAAAAGTCCATTTTGCATGATATGTCACCTTTAAGTCGTTTTACAGTTCCATGAAAGCGTCCAAAATCCCCCGACCCGGCAATCCACCAACAAAAATCACCCCAGTTCTTCAATAAAAAAACAAAGAAGTTCCCCAAAAGATCAATCAATCAATCCTTAATTATATAGCGCCAAATCACAACAAACGTTATCTGAAAGATCTTCACAAACAGAGCAGGTCTAGACCGTACTCGATGGTAAGTTATTAACATAGACCCAACAACAAGACAGGGTAAGACTCGGTCTGATCTCATCTTAATCCACCATGAGCAGAGCACTTTGCAGCATTTAGCAAGTTACAGTGGCAAGGACAAACTTCCTTTAACAGACAGAAACCTCCAGCAGGACCAGACTCATGTTAGACAGCCATCTGCCTCGACCGAGTTGAGGTTGGAAAGAGGGATCTTTGAGGGGAGAAATGTGATGATCGCTTACTGGTATACCAGGAAAACAAAACGGCCTAGATCCCACCAAATCCAAAGATGACGAATAATCGCTTTCAAGACGCCCGTCTTTGCTCCAGCTCCGGTAGCGTGGCATGTGCACACATGAGGTATCCAATCCGCTTTTAATTCAGGCTTTTAGTTCAGGCATCCACAGTTTCATTTAACTTCATGAATACCACACCAGTATTTTCCCATTAAACAGTCTGTGTATGCAGTAGCTGCAGTCTGGCCTGGTGCTACCACCTCTTTTTACCGCAGTGTCCTCTGTACCTCCTCTTCCTCTACCTCACATCCTCCTTATGTCACTTTATTTAAAACACACACAAAACAATAACAATAAACGCCACATATTCACATACCTCTCAATTTCTTTTGAATTGACCGATATTAATGCCCTTTGTTTCCCACTTGGATTAAAGTATTTGACACTTAATTCTGTGGCCCTGTCACAATTCAACTATGACAGAAAGAGCCAGATCTTAGGAGATCATTTCAGTAAGTGCCAGCTCTGTTTGTAATTTTAAGTGCTCTGCTTCACAGTGATAACATCCAGAACAAGTCCTGGACCTGGAGGAAACACAGGAGAATGTCTTTCAATAATAGCATCTTCATTTATAGGCCTATCACTATTTGTTGAGCCTGTTTTTAAGCTAAACACTTTGATCCAATAATACCCCCATCTGTGTGCAGTATGTTTCATGTGTTTGTTCAGGCTTTGTTTTTCTAACAACATATTCAAATGTGGCACAATCTTTTAGACCAGAGGTGCCAGGATCCTCCGCAACTGTGGACATCCATGATGTAGAGGGGACCCCAACATCAACCCCTCCTGTACAGCGCCTGCAGTTTCATATGATGACATCGACCAGCTGTAATGCGCTGAACAGCAAAACCACCACAAACCACAACTCGAGAAAAGTGTGCCTACAAGAAACGACCAAATTCCACCAGATCCATGTCCGGTCCGTCTCCGATCCATCACGTCACCAGATCTGATAGGTTTTTATTCTAGGCAATGTGTTAGCTTCCACTGGATCCGCTCCATTGCGTTCCGGCTGCGTCTCTCATCTGGCAGGTCGGCGTCCTGACAAATCATGCCTCTTTAAAATAACTAAATCATCAAAATACCACTTAATCAGCAATGCCTTCACATCTTTAAAACTAGTGCAATATAAGAGTTCCTGGACATCTCTGTTTGAATCATGTTTTCATCTTTGCATCTTAAAAATGTAACCTGCCGTCGCTTTGTGCTCAGACTCAGCCAGATTGAATGAAAAAACCTGAACACATCCTTTCTTCTATTTCATTTAACACAGTTTGGTGCTAAATTAAATGTTTAGCATTTAAACGTTGACTCAACAAGGAGAGTAATGATTGGATTACTTCACTGTCATAGAGGGAGTATGATATTCCAGTGTTTGCATATCACCGTCTGTCTCCTGGTGGTCTGATATGGACTCACAGAGCATTTCAGAGAACAGATGTCACACAGGCTGAACATCTTGATGTTGCTATGGGCAACAAATAAGCCTTGTGTTGGATTACAGTCACGGGGGGTTTAGTGCTCTGTGTGGTTTATTTGTTCCTCTGTGTATGGCCTGCAGGCCAACACCAAGAGTGATCACTGTGTTCTGTATCAGAGTCAGAGTGTACAGCTGCTGTTTGTTCACTGACACCATGCAGAGCTCACCTGATGAGTTCATGTGCTCTGAAAAACTCTGAGCAGGCTTTGACTGTAATGATGTTTATTTGATTTCTGTTGTTGTGACTCTGAACTGCACGATCCGCTTCATCCAAGAAAGAGATACTTTCTGAAAAAATATATAAAGTTTAGTCCCTTAGGTTTCTTCACACCTCTGGAAACTTATCAAGGTGCCATCCATCCATTCATCCATTAATCTGTCCATCCATCCATCCATTCGTCCATCATCCATTGATTAATCCATCCATCCATCCATCCATCAATTCATCCATTGATTAATCCATCCATCCATCCATCCATCAATTCATCCATTAATCTGTCCATCTGTCTATCCATCCATCCATTCATCCATTAATCTGTCCATCTGTCTATCCATCCATCCATCATCCATTGATTAATCCATCCATCCATCCATCAATTCATCCATCCATCAATCCATTCATCTTTCAATCCATCCATCCATCCATCCATCCATCCATCCATCCATCCATCCATCCATCTATCATCTATCTATCTATCTATCTATCTATCTATCTATCTATCTATCTATCTATCTATCTATCTATCTATCTATCTATTCATAAATCCATCTATCCATCCATCAATCCATTCATCCATCTATCAATCCATTCATCCATCTATCAACCTATCCATCCATCAATAAATCAATTCATCCATCCATCCATCAATCAATCCATTCATCCATCAATCAATCGATCCATCCATCCATCCACAAATCAATTTTTCCATTCATCCCTTTATCCATCCAGCCATCCATACATCCATCTATCCATTCATCATCCATCATCCATCTGTCCATTCAGACATCAATTTATCCATCAATCTATCCATCCATTCCGTTTACCCAATCATCCATCCATCCATCTATTTACCCATTTACCCATCCATCCATCCATCCATCCATCTATCCATTCATCATCCATCTGTCCATTCAGACATCAATTTATCCATCAATCTATCCATCCATCATCTATCCATTCCGTTTACCCAATCATTCATTCATTCATCCATCCATCCATCCATCCATCCATCCATCCATCCATCCCTCCCTCCCTCCCTCCCTCCCTCCCTCCCTCCCTCCATCCATCCATCCATCCATCCATGTTCTTAACGTATCTGGGTCCAGGTTGTGGTGGCAGCAGGCAGACAGACATTCCTCTCCCAGCAACATTTTCAGCTCCTCCTCTGAGACGTTACCAGGCCAGACAGGATGCATATTCTCTCCAGTCAGCTCTTGGTCTGGCCCAGAAAACCTCCAACAGGAGGTCCCCAGTGGAATCCTGATCAGATGTCTGAACCAGCTCAACAGACTCCTTCTGATATGAAGTCGTAGCGGTTCCTCTGAGTTCCCTCTGGATGTCTGGGCTTCCCAGTCTGTCTCTGAGGCTGTGTTCAGACACCCTGCAGAGGAACCTCACTTTTTACCAGTCGTGTCTGATATGTGCGATCTCTTTATTTTGGTCACCACTGAGAGCTCATAACTACAGGTGAGGGGTGGATGAGGAGTGGGGTGTTGATAAATACAGATTTTGGATATACTGTATTTCATTCACATCAAATGTTGAGACTGAAAATGTTATTTTAATGCAATATAGATAGCAACACTTTTCCAAAAAGTTGGGACAGGGACAACACATCACTGAGAGAGTTATATAATGCTAAAAACACCTGGAGGAACATCTCTAAAGTAATGGGGTCAGTCTGCCACAGGTTAGTCACATGACCGGGTATAAAGAGGACACTCGACGGAGGGATGGGAAGAGGTTCAGCATTCTGTGAGAGTCTGTTTCTAAAGCTCTTTCTCTTTTGACCACTCAAAGCACTTTAACATTACATAAGTCATGTTCACCCATTCACACACTGAGGCTGCTACATAAAGAGCCCATCAGTATCCACTGATTCCGTTCACTCACTGATGTCACAGCCTCCGGGGGCAGTTTGGGGTTAAGTGGGGTTAAGGACGCATGCATGTGGACAGCAGGACTTGGGATCGAACCCCTGATCTTCTGAATGAGAAATGGCCGATTTTACCACTAAGCCACAGCCGCCCCTTCAAATTAATGACATTTCAGCAAATCCAGAATAATGTTCCTAAGTGTAACATGGAGCAAGGAATTACAGCATTTCATCAACTACAGTACGTAGTGTCTTCAAAAGATTCAGAGAGTCAGAGAATCTCTGTACAAATAGGACAAGGCCCATTGATTGGCCAAAGGGGGGATTTGTAGAAGTACAGATTCTCTTTTGGACACGACCAGAGAGGCAGACACACAGGAGGATCTTCACAGCTGTTGTGAACTCCTCATAATACTTCCTAACCATGGACTGCATAATAAATGGACTCAGTATCCATGACGTCACCCACCTGTTTCTGATGCGCTGTTTTGAAGCCAATCGTCGGCAGGAGCCATATTGGAAATGCTGAACTCTGCCTCACACTAAGTTATGTTAAGAGGCGGGCTTTGAGCCTCCTAGTCAACAGCTACAGTATTCCCACCTGTCAATCAAGTCAGCTGTGCTCTCTTAATGTAAAACTCGTAATCTCAATATATTCAAAACAGCAGCATTATGAAAATTCCCCCCATACAGTTTTTTTTTTTAGGGAAATGAGCTATCCAGACTACACTCGTTTTTGAACCAGGCTATAAACATGTTCATTTCTGCTGTAAAGATCGGCTTCTTTGAACTGCCTCAAGTGGACGCTTGAGGCACTGCAGTTTTTAACACTTATGCATTGGCTCCAATTCTCATGTCCGGAGGTTACTGTTTGTTGCTAACATGTTAGCCTTCTAAATCAAATACTGCAACTTACATTATAAGACAAATTATCATATCTTCTGTTTGTCATCGATGAATTGTAACATTTCAGTCACCAAACGGTGGTTTGTGCTGACCCATTATTCACACTGTTGTGCATGATATCCTCCATCGAAGACGACAGGATGGTGAACAGATCTCGTATCAACTCATTCTCCCTCATCAACTCTGACCACTTGTATAGCAAAGCTAACACTACAGCATGAGTCACATGGGTATAGAGAGAACTCTTGCCCTCTGAAATGACCGCTGATGTGGAAAACAAAGTTAACACCTGTGATTGCTGTATGCAGAAAAGCTAACCCTGAAAGAGCAGCCTCTTTGGTGAACATTAAAAACATCTCATGGATTTCCTCAGCCTTGAACCTGATACCAGCACGACCAAAGATACTCTAGTGCTAATACACCACTTCACAAAGTTTGCATTTACAATTCCAACTCCAAACCAAAAAGCCAAGACAGTGGCAACATGCCTGTGGGATTATTTAATTGTGTACTCTTGAATCCCTAATCAGGTTTTCATGTTCCCTTTAGTGAAATGTGCTTACGATGAACTGATGACGAGCTACATATGATGAAGCAGCTTCTGGAACTCATTCATCCTATCAGGTAGGAAGAATAAACACATTCCCTACACTGTTCAGCATTCACCTCACTGACGATCTGACTTTGTTGGACATTTAATTCAAAGTTTTCAGACTTTATTTGCTCTTTGTGTTTTATTAAGTGTTGTTATTTAATTCTGCTCCCTGAGATGAACTCATAATAGAATATTCTGCTCTGTAGCACATCCATTAACTTATCAACATGTCAAGAATACAATCATGATAAACTCCTCTCTGCATGCTTGCACAAGTTTGATGTGGAGTTTGTAGAAGCAGATATTAGTGCTGCATGATTGATCAAATTGAAATCACAATCACAATGTAAGACTGTACTATAATGCGACGGCACAAAAGGCTGATATATCATTAAAATACGGAAGCAGGACCACGCCTAAACCACACCCTCAATCACCCGATAAGCCTACTGAAACAAACTCTGTTCGTCTTCTCTCTTCAGCTTTTCTGATTTAGTTAGCTTGTTAAACTAGCACTCTAACATGACAGTGAAGCATGGTGAAAGGGAGTGACCGAAGGTTAATGTTAACCAATCTGAAACCAGCATTGAAAGAGTACCAAGCTGATGTTTGATTGGTTACAAAAGTGTTTAGATTGAACGGGACAGTGGTTGATTAGTAATCAGTGCTAAGAGGCACACAATGCTCTTGACTGAAGTCGTGACACTGCTCCTCTCATGGCCAAATTCAACCAGATCCATGACTGATCCGTCACAGCACCGGATCTGATTGGTTTCTATTCTAGTCAATGTGTTAACTTCCACTGGATCTGCTCCGTTGCGTGTCTCTGATCCGGCAGGTCGGAGCCCTCCGGATCAGATACACAAGGCTTCTATTTTTGCCGGATGCCGGAGCACGACGCATCAATCTCAACAGAGCAGATGGAGCTGGACAGGAAGTCAGGCACCAAAACAAAATGAAAACATCCGGTTAATTTTCAGAATAAAACACTCTGTGTTATCACCAGATCGTATTTCACTTAACTACAACAACAAACCGTCATGATGAGTGGAGCCAGGCCTGGAGTCAACAGGTCAGAGGTTTTCAGAGGACCAGAAAGACAACATGGATGAGGAGAGGATGAGGAGAATCCTTGATTAAAAATGCAACCGGTGAGTGTTGACAGATGAGAGAGCACGGAGCCCGACTGCAGCAGATCAGAGACGAGGACCTGGTGGAAGTCTGATGTTAGCAGGCATTACTAATCAACTATTGGTCATTGAATTGGTGGGCATTTCTTTTCCACAATGATTATTTGAGCTTTTACAAATGCTCTTGAATATAATTTGAGGTTGGACAGATTCAATTTCAGGACTGTATGCGACCAAATTGGTTCCGGTTTTGAGCTCTACAGGACTTCATTCATACCCAGCTCTGTATCCTACATGAAGCAAGTGATTCAGCAAGCCAGAGAGCCAAGAGAAACAGAATGTCAACAAAAGATGTCAGGCTCCTCTTCAGACAGGTGTCAGACAGCAAAGAGAGCAGGAGTGATGATACCTTTCTGAAAAGCTCAGATTTCAACCAGAGACGCTCTGAGCCGCTGCACATTAAAAGAGACACATACAGACTCCAGCCCTCAGAAGCCAGAGAAGAAAAGTGGGTAACCACTTTCACAGCTTTCACTGTACATTTTTAAAAAGGAAGCCGTGTTGTTGGTCCTTTTTTTTTTTATCAAACTCAATAATCTGTTAAAAACCAATGAAAGGATCGAGATAAGATGCAATAATTAAACCACACAACGTGTCTTTGAAGCTCGACAGTATCTTTATCATATAAGCAAACGCTTCATTGCTTTCTGTTTCATCCAAACACATTCAGTGATTAAAATGAAACAAAGCAAATGTAATGAGAAAGTGAGGGAGCATCAAAACCAAGACAAGACAGATCAGAAGTTGACTGAAATATCAGCTGTAATCATGATAACAACACAAAACTAAAGCCTTCCTCCTCAATCAGAATTAAAGATGAATCATTCATTACAGTAAGTCATTTCGTTCGGGATGTAGAGCTCATATTGTCTTCTGAAGAAGAAACAAACTGAAGCTCACACACTGTTAAAGGATGATCACATCTAACAGCCTCTCATTATTGCAGCCTCACATCTCACCCCTGTGCCCTGCTCACAGCGAGCTCACAGGAGCTATTCTTAACATCCTCACACACATTTTTGTTCCTGCTCAGGTATGATGGGGCGGCTGGAGAGAGGCCCAAAGGCATTAACATTGACAAGGCCACCGGCTGGCGGTCAGGGCTGCAGGAACGTGGACAGAGACTACAGGGATGGGCAAAATACTATTAGATAATCGCTTGCATCCATCCATTCAGCAATTATTCATAATCCTCCCAAAAAATCCCAACAAAAACAACAACAACAAAAACAACAACACACAGACTAGAAGTAATCTATGTTAAATAAAACTAGTATTTCAATATTTTCTTCTTTAGATAGTATCTGGGGTTAATGTTGTGTAATGTGTGATTTGATGTGTATCAATCCAGAAATTCAATCATACAATCACAGTGTTATTGATTTGAGTCTTTTTTCTGTTTTATGTTGGGTCCAGCTCTCTGACAGCAGGTTTGAATTGTAGGCAACTCACACAACACTTCACTGAGGGCATTGCAGGTGCAGACAGGTGCAACATAAACACTCAATGGCACACCTGTCCTGTTAGCACTCCGTTTGTGTGGCAGTCGTGTTAACCAGAGGGATATACTATGAAGCCGGATTTGCGCTTATCGAGGTAACTTCAGGAATAACTCTGGATTTTCAGTACTACGAAGGTGGTTCACTTCTTACCAGGGTAGATAACCATGGTTACTCATGCTGAACTCCTAACCTGCTCCGGAGCAGGTTATGCTCAGGGTCAGAGATCAGTTTGGAGAAAACTCCGCCCACTGACAAATCAGCTCGCTCGATCACTGAGCTCTGTGAGCTGATCGCGAGGAGAGGGGGGAGAACTGCGGTCAAGCCCGCAGTGGAGAAGAGCCGGGCAGGACACTTTATCTATCTGTATGATTTTATATATAAAATACTGATGACAGTTATTGATTATCTGTCCTGACATCATATATAGACAGAGTCTGAAGTCAGATTATTCAGATGAAGTTGTTTTACTGCATTAAATATAAAACTGTGCGTGCTTATCACTTTGAATCATGTTCTCATTTGTATTAGTCCTGTAACCACAGCGCTCAGTTTGATACCGTCAGGACTGTAGCTGAAATATTACGTCTAAAACTGTCACACACAACACAAGATTAAATCAGAGAGAGATCACTGTCAGGGAATAAACAGAGTTATTATAGTCAGATATATCTAATGATTAATAAACAGAGTTATTATAGTCAGATATATCTAATGATCAATAAACAGAGTTATTATAGTCAGATATATCTAATGATGAATAAACAGAGTTATTATAGTCAGATATATCTAATGATGAATAACAGAGTTATTATAGTCAGATATATCTAATGATCAATAAACATTATTATTATAGTCAGATATATCTAATGATTAATAAACAGAGTTATTATAGTCAGATATATCTAATGATTAATAAACAGAGTTATTATAGTCAGATATATCTAATGATCAATAAACAGAGTTATTATAGTCAGATATATCTAATGATCAATAAACAGAGTTATTATAGTCAGATATATCTAATGATTAATAAACAGTTATTATAGTCAGATATATCTAATGATTAATAAACAGAGTTATTATAGTCAGATATATTTGCACTAATGATGAATAAACAGAGTTATTATAGTCAGATATATCTAATGATCAATAAACAGAGTTATTATAGTCAGATCTATCTAATGATGAATAAACAGAGTTATTATAGTCAGATATATCTGCACTAATGATGAGAAATAAGACGTGATTTGTGCATTCAAACAGTTTTTGTCTTATCTCTCAGTTCTTCCTTCATGTTTCAAACTCAGCTGTGTTGAAGTTAATCTGGATTATGTGTTTAACTTCTTCATATTTTTCTAATATCAGTGCAGTGTTTGAAATTCATGCGGATGTGCTGACGGCAGACTGTCCGTGTCTGTGATTGGTCACATGTTGCCTTCTCCGCCCCGTTCATGTGAACGCGCTCAGGGTAATTCTGGATTGACTCAACATGTTGAGTGTGACAGATTAGTGCGATCTCCTTTGTCAGGTTCAGTGAAGCCGGATCAGGAGAAGGTATCTAGGATATGCTGAACTCGCTTCGTAGTATACCCGTCAGCACTGGGACAAGGTGCTGCTAGTAACTGTACTGGCAGGGTCTGTGTCACGCTTTATGTCAGTGTTTCTGTGATGCAGCAGCATGCTGTATATATCTTGACATTTCACAGCCATGCTCAGTTTCTGAATCTCACAATACTACACATGTATTTCCAGTGACTGTAGCTAATGTTTTCTTCTTCTTTTGCTATTTAATGCAGTTAGCGTTCTTCTGTTACTTAATGCGGTTAGCAAACTGCTTTAAAATGCTCTACATATATATTCTAACTCCCTGTATTCTAGAATCAGTCAGTCAGCCTTGTCCCGCCTGCAGTTGGTCCAAAACGTTGCAGCCAGGCTTCTGACTGGTTCTAGGAAGAGGGATCACATCAGCCCCGTCTTGGCTTCCCTCCACTGGCTTCCAATTCACTTCAGAATTGATTTTAAGGTTTTGCTTTTTGTTTTTGAAGCTCTGAATGGTCTGGCCCCATGAAGGACGACCGTGCTTTTAGTGTAAAGGCCCTGTGTCTTTGGAACAGCCTCCCCCTCCTCGATCAGAGCCGCCCCTCAGTCGATTCTTTTAAGACTCGCCTCAAAACACACTTTTATATTTTAGCATTTGAGTCCTCTCACCCTGATTAGGTCTCAATTCCCAACGCTGTGCTTTCCTTGTTGTTTGTTTGTCTCTTTTTCAACTAATTGTTTGGTTTGGGCTCACATTGTGTTTTTTATTTTGTTATTTATTGATCTAATCTTTTTTATGTATTGTACAGCACTTTGGTCAGCTTCAGCTGAGTTTTTAAATGTGCTCTATAAATAAATTTGACTTGACTGGACTATATCCACCGTCTGGCAGGAATACCGTATCACAACCAGGTATGAAAATGAAAAATTGTTCTTTAAAAATGAGAAAATATTCACATTGACTCTTTGTTTTTTAATAAATGAACAAAAATACTCAAGCATTCAAAAATCATGTCCCAACAGAGACTGAGGCAAGAGCAGGAGTTTCATAAAGCAGTGTTTGTGTCCGTCCACAAAAAACTATGTTTGTATCTTTACTCAGATTTACTTTAAGTAGAACTGTATCCCTGTTTCTACAGCAGAGGTCTGCTCCTCTCCCAAAACAAAAACAGACCCAGTGGTCAGTAGTGGTGGGCGTATCAAGTCTTTGGTATCGATATATCGATACTCACACGCTACTCATTGGAGGATCGTAAAATATATTTTTATTATATCTAATAAAAGTGCATGTGTCAATTATAATTATTTTAGGGTAACTTAAGGCTGATTTATACTTCTGCGTCTCCCCTACGCAGCAGGGACTGACGCAGACTTGAGCCCCACATACTTGTGCGTCAGTGTGTTTGTGTCGTGCAGCAATTCTCCGCCGAAACACTTGAGGGCAGTGTGGTCTCTCTGATAGCCGGTCGCCTGCTTCCTGCCCGGCTACGATCTCTGTTTACTTTTCCACAGTGATTCAGAGCGTGTTATGTTAATCTACAGCTGATACATGTTGCTGTTTATCATACAGACATGATTACATGAAGAATAGAGAGGAGGAGATGAAATACACGGCCGATGTGCGGCCGATGTCCGGGATCCCGGAAGTGTTGTAAATGCGGGAAATACAAAGCCGCCGAGCGGACCAATCACAGAGCTTGAGGTCCGCCTCGGCTCTACGGGGAGTTACATTTTGGAGGAGGTGCACGTCAGCTACGTGCGTAGGCCTCGGCGTAGGTACGGGAGCTACGCGGACCCCCGGCGCCGTTGATTCAACGCAGAAGTATAAATCAGCCTTTACTCCACAGTTTTGTACCGAGCTTTCCACTCAGAGAATTTAAATAGAGGATGTTCATCATTTATTATTTATGTGTTTTTCTAAATTTATTTCATTGTTTAAAAAGGTGACCAAAGGATTTGCATATCAAAGTTGTTAAATGAACAGTATTTGTCATGGGAGTTGTCTTTCAAGCGTTGCATTTTATTCTATTTTTTTAGAAATCACTGAAAGTATCGGTATCGAATAAACATGCCAAACAGTAATCGGTGTCGTATCGAATAATAAAAGTGTGGTATCGCCCAGCACTAGTGATCAGAAACATTATCAACACCTCAAACAGCAGCACCATGTTGAAACCTGTTTCTTTGAGGCCCGTGAGGAGCAGAGACAGGACAGCAGCAGCGACTGTCAGTATAGACTGTATACTTAATGGACTCCAGATGACTGGAGTTGCTTTCTATAAGCTAGGATAGGTCTTGACAGGTTGTGTACTCCCTGCTCACTTGAGCACTTCACCTTAGCGAGATCAAGCGACAGGTGATCAACAGATATCATCAGACTCAGCTGAAACTCAGCTGAAGGTCTTCTCCTCACCATGACCTGCCATCTTCACCACAAAAAGCTTCAACAATCCTGACTCCCAAATAAATCAATGCCTGACAAACACTGAACAAGCTGACTGGACACAGATATCTGCAAATTCATGCAAACATATCAATAAAAATCATCCTGCTGAGTGAACAACCTTGAGCTCAGATGTGTTGTTAGTTCAATAAACTTCAAAGTGAGACAGATTATTATTCTGATATTTACAGAAACAAAATCCAACACCACAAACAAACAGGGTGCAGAAGTTAGGATCAGAGACTGGGTTAGCTGAGGTGACAGCTAGCAGCTCCCACCTGTCACTCAAGGAGGCCACGCCCATAATTAGACATTACTTTAAGTCTAACATCGGACTTCCAACAGATCCGTGTCCGCTCCGTCTCTGATCCACTCCATGCTCTCTCGTCCGTCAACACCCACCGGTTGTGTTTTCAGAAAGCATCACAGAGCTGGACCTCCGGATAGCTGGAGTCATGTGACCGAGGTTTTCCCACAGTAATCACTGAATCAAGGATTCTCCTCCTCCTCTCCTCATCCATGTTGTCTTTCTGGTCCTCTGAAAACCTCTGACCTGTTGACTCCAGGCCTGGCTCCGCTCATCATGACAGTTTGTTGTTGTAGTTAAGTGAAATACGATCTGGTGATAACACAGAGTGTTTTATTCTGAAAATTAACCGGATGTTTTCATTTAGTTTTGGTGCCTGACTTCCTGTCTCGCTCCATCTGCTCTGTTGAGATTGATGCGTCGTGCTCCGGCATCCAGCAAAAATAGAAGTATCTGATCCAGAGGGCTCTGATCTGCTGGATCAGAGACACAGCCAGAACGCAACGGAGCAGATCCAGTGGAAGTTAACACATTGACTAGAATAGACACCTATCAGATCTGGTTATATGACGGATCAGAGACGGACCGGACATGGGTCTGGTGGAATTTGGCCGTTAATTTGAACAGGTGAGTAATGATAACATTCAGCCGAGAACAGTTGTCATAAATAAAAAAAAGAGCTAACGAGACAAAAACTGTTTGGTGGAGACTTGAGGAACTGCAGTTGTTAGGATCTCTGAGTTGGCACTCTAGGTTTCCCCTTGGCTGCTGCTGGCTTGTTAATAATTCCTTTGTGAATTAAAAAAACTGAAGACACTTTAACATAAAACCACAATGTTTTCTTTTACCACAGATTCAATTATTACAGGTTCACCTGACTGCCAGGAAAACATTTGGTGTTTGTCTTGGAGACAATTGTTACATGAAAGGAGGGGCTGTAAGTAGGACTGCAGCAAACTTTAATTCATTGAAAATCTTTCACCTGGTTTAATGATTTAGTTAATAAAAATGATGGTGTGATATTAAAAGTGTAAAAAGTAGTTGGTGGAAATGTCTAACTGACAGCGAGTAAAACAATCCTCAGAAACACCAGACACATATAAGTTCTACCTATATTCACTGACAGGCTAAGATTCTTATTCAAAGTGTCCCACAAAGTTGACAAACACTGCTGAAAAATAAATTTGATGAATCTGAACTCATTAAGGTCCAACCTGCATGTCATCTCAGAAGGTTTCATGAGAGAGGAGGTGTTACAGAGCTCCATCAGCCCCACAGTGATGAAAAGTTTGCAGGAACAGAAACTGCTTCATTAACTGTGCATCTCTTTAACCTCGCAGCCTTTTAATGAAGACGGCCCCTGGGTTCAAATCTAAGTCCTCTGTTTCAGCTGATGTTGTGCTTACATGATGCATATTCTTACATTAATTTGCGTGTAATTATTTAACAGCACAGCAAACACAGAGCATGCACTGCATGTGAATCACAGGAGGGCAGCAGCAGCAGGGACGGGTGACGTGGGGAGCTTGATTGTTTAATGCTATTGACAAGGATTTTTGACAACTGTTAATGTAGTTCAGACAGTTATCTAATTCATGCTCTGCATCCTTCAGGTCAGGGGTTCCCAAACTTATCAGCCGGGGACCCCAAAACATAGGTGCCAAAGACTTGTGACCCCCACTGTCCTTTCGAGTGATTAAATGTTGCTTCAAACTACATGAAGTAATATGAAAACGATTGTATCGCTAGGGATGGGCATTTCAAGCCAAAATACCGTTCAATAATTATTGGCATCTATTCAATGATTATGTGAATTGAATTGCTATTGTTTTATGTTTTTACAACAATGTCTCAAATATGTCATTCTGACATTCCGACCCCCACTTTGGGAACCCCTGCTCTAAGTGATGCTCCAAGAATGGCTTTAAAATGTCATCACCCCTGACTGTGTTCACTCTCCAAGAATAAGTGACCCAGATCAGATTCTTTCTTCGTTTGTGACTGAGGTCTAATTTTATGTTACAACAGTCTGAACAGCACCTGAAAGGCACAAAGGAAGAGGATCTTTTCAAGTCAGAATTGGGTCACCTTTATATGTAGTCCTAAATCAGTGTAACCTCAGTGTGAACAGCCAGGTCAGAATCATAGACTGTATAAATAATGGACGCAGTATCCGTGATATCACCCATGGGTTTCTAAAGTGCTGTTTTGAAGCCAATCGTCGGCGGGAGCCATAATAGAAATGCTGAACACAACCTAACTTCTGAAGAGCGATTGTGACGTAAAGAGGCGGGCTTTGAGCCTCCTAGCCAACAGTTACAGTGTTCCCTACAGCAGTCACGTCAGATGTGCCTCTCATAATGGAAAACTTGTGATCTTAATATCTTTGAAATTGCCGCGTCAGTGTGTCGATCGAGAAACGAGCTATCCAGATTACACTCGTTTTTTGTACCCGGCTGTAAACATGTTTATTTCTGCTGTAAAGATCGTCTTTTTTGAACTGGTGTGTATGTGGTTTCCTGTACTTCTGGAGCCAGCCTCAAGTGGACACTCGAGGAACTGCAGTGTTTAACACTTCGGCATTGGCTTCAATTCTCGCGGCCCGAGTTTTCTGCTTAGTCAGAATGCTTTTAACTTTGGTGTCACCCAGACTGACTGCCTATTGTTGGGTTCATTTCATCTGTTCTATGGACAGTTTGATATTCTCTTTTCGAGAGATATCCAAAGATGCTACTGATAAACAGAACTCATGGTAGAGTTAAATCATTGTCACACCAAATTTAGTTGACTTCTGAACATTTACATTAAAGCTGGGGTTGGCAGTCTCGGAAAACTAGCATGAATGTGAATGTAGCATTTCCTCATGACTCAGTCTAACCCCTCCCCTCCTCCCTCAGAGCTCCTCCAAAACGACGCCCCCCCCCCCGCTCACATGCACGAGCGCCGCTGACTTGCGACCATATGATGGTGACTGATTCAAAACCAGTCCTCACCAAAACATTCTCATAGTGAAAGTTAAAAACACAAACAAATATGGCTGCTGTTAGTACTCACAACTGTCATGCTAGCATTATCCAGTTGTACTGGTGACACGATATCAGGAGTTAAGTTATAACACATGTAATATTGTAACAGCTCTCCTGTTTGTTGAACGTGTTCAGTGTAGATGTTCTTAATTCCTACAGTGTTGACGGTCAGTGAAGGCATCAGGAGAAGTGTAGAGTGTGTGAGCGAGAGAGAGGAGAGACAAGAGGAGAAGTTCTTCATTCATTCAAACATTGATTGTTGTTTTGTTAGTTGGCGTGATCACGGCCGACAGTGACCGGTTCTTAAAACTAAACATGTTCACGAATCGGCTCGTCATCACTACAGCGTCCGGACGGATGCTACGATTCATATACATTTTCTGTAGGACTTACTAAATGTCATTAATTCTTTTGCTTGTCAGAGCCCCCATGGTGAGAGCTTTTTAGACTCTGATCCGGACTCCAGTCCTGAGCAAAGCACCTCATCGGGTCAGAGGGGACAGGCCCGAGGTCGAGCAAGAGGGGCAGTAAATAGAGTCAGGGGAAGCAGAGGCAGGAGACGGGGACGAGGAGTGCACGCCGGGGAAATGTACGCACAGGAGGCGGGCAGAACGGCAGGACAGGATTTGAATGGTTTAAAATTTTGGCACCCAAAAAAAGGCTGATTGGTTGGTGTTTTCCCAGGTTTACTCTGGCTGTAGATAGCAGCTTTTCTTCGCTCTTTAAGAACACATCATGTAATGATTGCCATCAGGACATAAAGATCATTTTAACCAGTATAACAAAAAGTGTATCTAAATCTGATTACCAACCCCAGCTTTAAGTGTCATGTAAGAGGCAGCATCTATGACCTGCAAACAACCATGTTTCACTAAGTCCTCAGCAGTCATACAAATGACTAAAAAAAACTGTGCCTTCCTTTAATATTCAAACCTTATGATGAAGATTGGATCAAAATGTAATTTCTCTATTTCATATTGGGCTCACATTATGACAGATTCTTGAATTAATTTGAGTCAAAATAAAAGCAAACCTGCAGCTATAATGAAAACAGATCCCAGCAGGTGGTCAGTCAGAAGAGACAAGCTATTAACCATAAATGCTGTACTCTTGTTAATGCATAATAATTAAAAAATGTTGTGTTATTTCTACTTAGATTAAAGTACTGCAGCACAGATATTCTTCTATATCATGACCAAGCTTAAAATCTCCTTCACATACAGGGTAACTGTTGCAGCATTTTATAGACAGACGTCACATTTTAATTATCACTTTACTGAGTCAATCAAAGACCTCCTGATCCACTCAGAATGAAGTTTGAGAGCAAACTTGTCTGACAGTTAACTGATCTTTGGTGTAAACATGATAAATTAAATTATTCTCGTCTGTTTTTCTCATGCTTCTGTTATGCTTCCACGTTTCCAGCGTTAGGATCTCATTCTGATCATTTCGGATGAACAGCAGGAATAAGGTGAGGTTTGTTTTTTTTACCTGCGCTGCCATGAAAGAGAGATCCATGGTGGCGGGGGTTTCCTGGACAGTTACCCTGCGTCTGATGCTCCTGAAGCCGCGTCGACAGTCGTCCTACACCCGCTGAGGAGGATAGGAGCTCCGGCTGGAGGTTACGCGATGCACCTTCCTCAACATGCGGAACAACATGTGAGCTTCAGCATGTAGACCGTGTGTGACAGACAGTGTGCGTGTGTGTTTGTGTGTGTGTGTTAGTGAGATGTGAGAGACTGGAGCGTTTAGCCGAGTGCTGGCAGAGAAGGAGGGGAGGGGAGGGGAGAAGGAGTGGGGGCGTGACAGCCTTCAAAGAGCCGAGAGAGAGAAAGAGAGGATCATATTAATAACAGTATATTTTTTGGTAATAACAGGTTTGAAGTTTGACATTCTTTGTTACTATTTAACTACTGCTTGTAATCCTGTGCAGAAATTCAAACTTAATGAATGAAGAGATGAAGAGCCAGTTTACTGAAGAGTAGGGGAGACTGGGGTCAGATGGAACATTAATCTCCACAGGTGCAGTACTTCTGTTGGCCCTTCACCAAAGGAGTGTAGGGATGTAAAGATACACTCAGCAACATGAAAGGTTTGAGTAACTCTGTTTTTGTTAAGGCTTTATAGAAAAGATGTTTCCTGGAACTGCTATTGATGATGATTTTACTTTTGCCTTCTTACTGCGTCACAGCAAGGTTACCCAGGTCTTTTATTTGAGAACAAATGTCTTTTGTTTGGAAGGCACTTCCTCTAGATAGTAAAGTTCATGAAGTACATGGAAAATAGCAAACAGAAATATCAACAGTAAAAAACATTGGATGTAGGATGATGTGTTTGATAGGGCATGGGGACCAGTGCTGAGACATTTAAGGGGTCTAGGGGAGAATGTCGGTGTTAAGAATAACCCTGTAACACTACTGGATGTGTGTTCTACCTGTTTTACTCTGTCATTTAATGACTTGAATTTTCTGTATATTTCTTTTTACCCTCTAACTTGAGTCTTGATTTTATATCTTTTTATTTTGCTGCCCATTATTATTATGTACAAAATCTGCTAAATAATATTAATTATTTCTATGATTGTATGTTCTTTTAGGCCGCTGTTATGTTATTGTGCGAAAATGGAAAAATACAATTGCTTCTATTTGTCAATGTGGACTGTATACAATTATATTGTGCAATGAAAATATTCTTTAAAAAAAATGTTGGATGTAGACAAAGACAACGTAACAACAACAGAAGGGCTTACATCTAACTGGAGCCTCTCTTAATGACCTTTAGCACATGTATGGAGTGAGAGCCACCTCTAAGGCAAAGGTCATAATTCAGGACCTCCAGCATCCTTTACATGAGGAGTTCAGATGCTGCCTTCAGGGAGAAGATTCAGTGTCTTCAGAGTGGTATACTACAAAGCAAATTCAACCTACCCGGGGTATAGTTGTGCTCATAAGTTTACAAACCCTGGCAGAATTTGTGATTTTTATGCCATTTCTCAGAGAATATTAATGATAAGAGAAAAACTTTTTTTCCACTCATGGTTAGTGGTTGAGGGAAGCCATTTATTGTCAAACAACTGTGTTTACTCATTTTATATCATAATGACAACAGAAACTACCCAAATGACCCTGATCAAAAGATTACATACCCTGGTGATTTTGGCCTGATAACATGCACACAAGTTGACACAAACAGGTTTGAATGGCTATTAAAGGTAACCATCCTCAACTGTGATCTGTTTGCTTGTAATCAGTGTGTGTGTGTGTATAAAAGGTCAGTGAGTTTCTGGGCTCCTGACAGACCCTTGCATGTTTCGACCAGTGATGCACTGACTTTCTGTATTCTGAGTCATGGGGTTATGTTTCATTATGTTGAAACCAAACCATGGTCAGGTAGATCAACAAAAATTTCAGCCACAACTGTCAGGAAAATTGCTCAGGATGCAAAGAAAAACCCACAAATAACTTCAGCTGAAATACAGGACTCTCTGAAAAAAAGTGGTGTGGCTGTTTCAAGATGCACAGTAAGGAGGCACTTGAAGAAAAATGGGCTGCATGGTCGAGTCGCCAGAAGAAAGCCATTACTGCCCAAATGACAACACAGTTGTTTGATAATAAATTGCTTCACCCAACCACTAACCATGAGTGAAAGAAAAGTTTTCCTGTTATCATTCATATTCTCTAAAAAATTACCAAGAAATCATGAATTCTGCCAGGGTATGTATACTTATGAGCACAACTGCATAGCTTCCAGATGTGGCTACACTCAACCTAACAAAGGCAGTGACGCTAAACGGTCACACGATGCTAGTTATGAACTCTGTAACTCAATCCAGATTTGTCTCATCAAGCCACAAGTGAGTTCACATAAAAGGGGAGGGATTTGCAGCTTGTGATCAATCACAAACATGGAAAAAGTCACACTGGGTGCAGAGTGGCATATTTCACCAAAGAGGAGCAGACGATTATATTACAGAAATATGAAGATTTTGAACACGTCATAACGGCATAAAGCAACACAGTTTCAGCCGCAAAATGCAGGAAGGAGTTTTGTCAGAAAACATAGACTGTAAATAAAATGGACAGCGTTGCTCCGCCTCTTCCCGTTGTACGGTTCTGAAGCCAAAAAATCCCGCTCCTGGGCGCAGCCATTGTGCAGCCAGAGCCTGTGAAGCCACTTTAATAAGCTCCGCCCTACAGCGTAGTGTCACAAGACGCTGTGTGTCCATTGAAGTTTCCCTCTACGGCGGCTGTGAATCAAAGGAAACCCGGAAGTAAAACCCCGTTTTTTAAACTCTAATAACTAACGAAAAAGAAACTTTTCAGGAAAAAGAGGCCTTGGACACAAAACAGTCAAATACTAACTACATATCACCACAGCATACGGATGTGAGAAACATTCATACAACGTGTATTTATTTTTTTAAGTTGGACTGCAGCCCCATTCAAATGAATGCGGGGAGACTGATTTTTTTACCTATACTGCAGCCAGCCACCAGGGGGCAGACACACTGCTGAAAGCCTCACCACCAGGGTCACATCCGGCTCCCTTGTCAGAAAATTGCAGACTACATGAATGCGCAAGTTAATGTTTATGCAAGATCCCATTCAAATTAAACTTACGACTTCACGCCAAATAAATATGTTCTGCTCATTCAATGTTTTCACTGGTATGATATTTTAACCCCATTATTAAAGATCCCCGAGCACTACAAAAATGGGCGTGTCATCTTCCTATCAAATTAATTGGTCAGTAGTCAGGCCTTTTATAAGATCTCTTATCCTGAGCATAACCAGCTGCACAGCAGGTTAGGTGTTCAGCATGAGTAACCATGGTGATCTACCCAGGTAAGAACTGAGCCACCTTCGTAGAACGGAAAACACAGAGTTAACCCTGAAGTTACCTCGATAACCGCAAATCCAGCTTCATAGTAAACCCCTGACGTGCAGCACGAACAGATACAGACTGTCTTTTATGCCATCGGCTTTTTCAACAATCTGTAACCACTGGGATCTATGAGGACAGTGTGTGGATCTTGTGCGGTGTTGTGTGTGGTGTATTGTTTGTATTGTATTTATGTGGACTCCTGTCTGCAAAGTGATTTGCCCGTTGGGGACATTAAAGTTATGCTCTACTCTATCTCTTTGATACCTGCAGAGTAGGTGTGGAGACACTTGATGCACACTTGCCACCCCTCGCACATATCGGAACAAGACATCTTGATTGGTCGTTATCGAATCTCCTGCGGGCCATCCACATATTTTCTGTGTGGGACGACACTGGTGGTGGATCCTCACATACTGACGTCCCATGAGAGCAGTCACAGACGGATAGCGCCCTCCACTGGTTAAAGAATGTACTGATATTCCTTTTTTATCTCACTGATGTGATTCAGCTCATTATGTGTTCTTACTTTGAACTGTCTCACAAACTACCGTTACATTCCTGACTAAAGGTTAAGTTCAATGATGAGGTTTTGGTTAGTAACTCAGGTGCCTTTTAGACCTGGCTGCTTTTTCAACAGAACTTGGGTCTTAATGACTTAAAGGTACAAAAAGGTTCAGGACTGTTCGGGTAAAACTGGACTGATCTACTGCTTGGTTGGTTTATTAACGTTAAAGTTATGTTATCCTCATTTTAAATTAAACAGTTATAAGACTAAATACTAAAATGAAATGACTCGATTTCATTTTGGCGGAGACTTACAGACTAAGAGAAGTTCCTGATGTGTACTCTGCAGTAATCCTGGGTCTGATTCTGGTGATAGAGTGGAGACATCACCACTGGAGACAAAACCATAAACAAAAGAAGGTAATGAAGTCAGTAAAGGATTGTTAATCGTCACATATATGAACATAAGAGAGCAGTCATTTAGACTGCGTTCTTGTGGCTCTGTAATTGGATTCTCTTTAATGATCCATATCTGTCATGCATATTGAAGCAGCACAGTGCTGGGATCATATGTGCCGTGTCGTAATGAGGGCATGTATTCACACACAGAGGTAATCCATTCTGCCCTGAGAGCCCAGCAGCAGCTGCTGTTCAATGTAAAGGAGTCATGGTGATTAATGATTGTTTGATGAACGGCTAAATCTTTAATGTACAGCACTCTATTTTCAGAGTCCCACTGATACATTATGAACTCACGTCTACTGGAGGGGGGACTAAAGCTGAGGGGTAATGTAGGCCAATGAAGTAAAGGTACAGTGCTGAAGTTTGAAGTTCTGTCTACTCTGCTACAACTCCAAAAGTAAACATAAACTTCTACTCCTGGTCCTCAATCTCCGTACTCAAGAGCAAATCAGGACAGATGTGGCAGTCTGTCAGGATGCCACATCTGTAGGACTTACTAAATGTCATTAACTCTTTTGCTTACAGTCCTGAGCAAAGCACCTCATCAGGTCAAAGGGGACAAGCCCGAGGACGAGCGAGAGGGGCAGTAAATAGAGTCAGGGGAAGCAGAGGCAGGAGACGGGGACTCGGAGGAGTGCACACCGGGAAAATGTACGCGCAGGAGGAGGGCAGAACGGCTGGACGGGATTTGATTGGTTTAAAATTTGGGGAGCCAAAAAACGGTAATTGGTTGGTGTTTTCCCAGGTTTACTCCGGCTGTAGATAGCAGTTTTTTTTCACTCTTTTTTAAGAACACATCATGAATTGATTGCCATCGGGACATAAAGATCATTTTAACCAGTATAACAAAAAGTGTATCTAAATCTGATTACCAACCCCAGCTTTAAGAGTCTCATTCATGGTGACACATTTCACGATCAGCAACATGAGATTACATGTGTGTGTGACATGTTGCTTTCACTGTTACCTCAGAAGGATTAAGGGTATTGGTGGATGGCGGCAGCAAAATGAACGTAACCCCATCAACTACAGAAAGAAAGAACAAGTCTCTTCATGTCTCATTAAAAGTCAAGCAGCCTAAGGAATGAGTAATAGACATACACTGCCCATCCAAAAAACTGCACACACACTAATATTTCCTTGGACCGCCTTTAGCTTTGAGTACGGCACGCATTCGCCATGGCATCGTTAGATAAGCTTCTGCAATGTCACAACATTTCCATCTGGAGTTTAATTTACTTTCCTCCAAGATCTTGTATTGATGATGGGAGAGTCGCTGCACAAAGTCTTCTCCAACACATTCCAAAGAGTCTCAATGGGGCTGAGGTCTGGACTCTGGTGGCCAATCCATGTGTGAACATGAAGTCTCATGATCCCTGAAACATTCATTCACAATGTGAGCCCGATGAATCCTCGCATCGTCATCTTGGAAATTGCCTGTGCCATCAGGGAAGAAAAACTCCACTGATGGAAAGACCTGGTTCAGTACTCAGATAGTCTTCTGACCTCATTCTTGGGGTTCGTAACGTTGCTGAACTTAGACCTGACCAACTACAGCAACCCCAGATCATAACACGCCCCCCACAGGTTTGTACCGTAGGCACTAGGCATGATGGGTGCATAACTTCATCCACCTCTCTTCTTACCCAGATGTCCCATCACTCTTGGGGCTTGATGAGAGAAATCTCGATTGAGTTGCCAAGTTCATATCCAGCGTCGTGTGACCGTTTGGTGTGATTGCTTTAGTTAGGTTAAGTGTAGCCAGATCTGGAGAATATTACACTGAACTTGCTGCGTAGTATATCCCTCTGGTGAAGTACCTGCTCTCTGGTTGAGTATCAAAGTGTCTGGAGTCTGTAAGTCGTTCAATGTACTTAAAAAAGGTCCTGTGTTAAGACATTAGAGATATTTTTAGAGACAAATGTTGTGTTACTTAAATACATTATATTATGCATTTCATTGAGCTGAGCTCCAGACCTGCAGCCTCCTGACGACAGGGCGGCCGTCTCTGAGGAGGAAACTGTGATAACTTATCTGAGCTCTATAAGTCCTGCAGACAGCACTGTCACATTTGATGGATCCTTTCTCTCTGCTGTGTCTTCAAGCTACATCATGTCCCAGATAACTGTACTGCCCCTCACTATTTCATTCACCCCTATTAGATTAGCTCTCATAGTGCTGAGTAACAGCTAACAGGCCTGTGTGGACGACTGTCACCGGCGCTTCTTTGATCTTATCCACTGGTTTATGGAAAGAAGACAAAGGGACAAAAGGCACAGAGCTGACAATACACCTGACCATGTGTGTTCTTAATAATCTTAATAATCCAGCCTCAAAACTTCAGGAATGCACCAGTGCCAGTGTTGTTTTTAAAGAACAGAACTTGTGTCCAGTGTTCAGATCTTAAAGACTCACAACATGACTCTGCTGCTGTGCCTCTGGATTCTACTCAATGTTTGTTCAAGACACAATAACACCAAATCTATCTTACAGAGAGGCAAACAAAACTTCTTAAACGACAAACAAATGAAGTAAAGCTGGCGGTAGATCAGCAGCTCCTGTGTCCTGTGAAGGTAAATGACTGCTTCAGTCGACTGTGAAGAGACAGCTGTTAACATAAAGGTCCGTCTCTGGAGGGATCCTTGTCAGACACTGAGTGACAAAATAAGAATTTTTAGGCTGCACTTTGTATACAAAGTAATATTGTTTAAAGTCTTATTATTGCTATGGGATTGAACTAAATCTCAACATGGAGTTTAAAAGAAAGAAATTGCATTCGAACTCAATTGATCATCCAGTTTTGGACTGATAAACCTCCAGTCTGTTCTATTCAAAAGGTTTGACTAGGATTTGAATAACTTTATCCTAAAAATCAGCATCATGCTGACCTCAGCAGAGGGCTGGATTCAGGCTGGAGTTCAGGAACCAGATGTGAGAACACTGTCCAGTGTGGGGATCAGAAAATGATCATTCAGACCAAATCATTTTTTTTCCTACCAGGCTGTCAACATGTATTAGTCAGGGCTTCTGGAACTACCCTCAAGTGGCCACTCAAGGAACTACAGCCTTGAACACTTAAACATCGGCTTCATTTCTCAACATCAGAGGCGATGGCAGAGATCTCACTCGGGACAGGTATTGGGCTCTGAGAGTGAATCATCAACTTGTGGTCCCCAGTTGATGACCTGAGTAGGCCTTTAAAGGTGTTCAATGTTCAGACAAATCCAATTGATCCAATCCAGTTGTCTTTGAAACATCAGGATGAACGTGTGCTGGATTAGCTCATCATGGATAGAAAAGTAATTTACAAATCTAGAAGGACTTTTTGGGGCCCCATCACTCATTTAGACTCTCTGAAAAATGTTAAAGTAGGGCGTAGGTTCACAGTTGACACAAATCTTTGGAAAAATGAGGAATATATTTAAGGCAACAGTCTTATATCGATGTGACATTAAATCAATCAATCAATCAATCAATCAATCAATCAATCAATCAATCAATCAATCAATTAAGCTTTATTTATATAGCACCTTTCATACAAACCAAATGCAATTCACAGTGCTTTACAGCGATTGAAAACAAGAAAGAAGCAGAAATAAAATAATAGCAAGAGAAATAAAAAAATAGAAAGGATTTTAAACTAGACAGTAATGCACAACAACAATGAAATATGTGTAATTGAAATAAGTTAAAGCATGAGATTAATATTAAGAATATCAATATTTAAAATGAAAATAAACAGTTACCATTTATAAAATTATAAAATAGTATATTTTAAAATCAATATAATAGTAAAAAGTAAGTAATACAATTGTTAAACCCTACATAAAAGCCAGACTGAATAAATACGTTTCTACTTTACGTTTAAAAGCTCCTCTCAGATCCTCCGGCAGGCTGTTCCATCGTTTAGGAGCGTCGTGGCTGAAATCAGCGTGACAGAAAGTTTGTGTTCTCCTCTGAGGAACAGCTAAAAGAGAGGAGGCGGAGGATCTGAGAGGCCTTCCTGGTTCATACACTAAAATCATCTCTGATAAGTAGTCTGGTGCGAGGTCATGCAGCGCCTTATGTAAAGATTTTAAATGAGGCATAATGTGAGCTTGCCTTCTGGTCTTCATTAAAACTCTTGCTGCTGCATTTTGTATTAGTTGCAGTTTGTTAATTGTGTTCTTTGGAAGGCCAGAAAGGAGAGCATTACAGTAGTCTAGCCTGCTGGTAAATCAAGTCTCATTTTGACTGCTGGATGACATGAGAATGTTTCATGATGATTATCTAATGAATGTTCTTTCAGGGATGAATTCACCAGTAAAGGGAAATAAAACACAACGTCCTTCAAACTTTGTCCAAGTGTTTGTGTCTCCATCAGGACGCACACGCCTCCACAGCCTGATTTACAAACCTCATCATCTCTGAGGATGGAGGTAGCTCCATCTAAATTCCCACTGTCCCCTCTGAGACCTTCCTCTGATAGGATCCATTATCTCCTGTTGTTTCAGAACTGCACTTCCTGTCGGGATAAGCAGTCTAATTGTAAAATTTGCATAAAGCAGAATAAATGGAGGACCTGAGCAGAAAACCTCTCTGTGAATTTGCATCCAAATTGGATCAGCCTGGCAGACCTAAACTGTTGTTTGTCCTCATTTTTCATGTCCCCTCCTCCTCCTGGCTGTCACCGAGTCTCTCCGCTGCTTATTGTTGTGTTAAAGTTTACCATTAAAGAACGTGCGGCGTGTTGGAGGGAGTCATAAATCAGCGCAGAGTGTTTGGAAGCAGACAGCAGACTCAGGGAAAGAGCGACACATAAAACATTTCACTTTGTTGTATTTCAGCCTCCGATGATATCATGCTCCACCTCTGCTACATCACTACATCACTGATAAAGAGTAAATCAGGGGAGGGGGGATTCACTGAGACTGGGTTGCAGCGGCTAAAAGCACCAAGAATGTGGCTTCATCTGGCCCCACTGTCTGCTCTGCCTCAAGGTCTAACTCACAAAACATTTACCCCTGATGATATTCAAGAAGAACACCCACAGAGTGTTGAGGTTTGTTCTTGTTTTGCGTCTGATGGATGAGCCGTCAGCTTCTCCACTCTCTGCTGACTCCTCTTTCCTGTTTTCGTTTGTAATGAGGCTCATATGTAAAGATTGAGGCCAAAGTTGTCCTTAATGAATGCATAATGACTTATTTAAAGCTGCTGTTGGTGGTTGTGATATAAACATCAGTTTGGAGAGTTTTCGATTGTCAACACTACCCCTCCCCACCAGATTTCCTCTCACTCACCTCCCCATCCCCTTTCTGCTCCCATAAGCCCCGCCCCCACAAAAGATAGTCTTGCACGTTTTTGTGTTTCAACCAAGCGGCAACCTCCGGTTGTGAAATATGAGTCCAATGCGGAAGTGTTACAAACTGCAGTTCATCGAGGATCCGCTTGAGACTGGCTCCGGAAGTACCAGAAACCACATACACACCAATTCAAAGAAGACGATCTTTACAGCAGAAATAAACATGTTTACAGCCTGGTTCAAAAGATGAGTGTAGTCTGAATAGCTAATTTCTCGATCGGCACACACTGTACGGGGGGTGAATTTTTTTCTAACGTGGTACTTTCAAAGATATTAAGATTACGAGTTTTCCAATGAGAGGCACAGCTGACGTGATTGACAGGTGGGAAAACTGTAGCTGTTGGCGAGGAGGCTCAAAGCCCGCCTCTTTATGTCACACTAGCTTGACAGAAGTTATGTTGAGTACAACATTTCCAACGTCACGGATACTGCGTCCATTATTTTATACAGTCTATGGTTTTAACATTGTTTCAACAAACCTTGTTTACTTCTCGTGTGCATTCTATGAGGAAGAAGTGCCGGCTTTACAACCAATCAGGACAGTGTAGCAGGGACTGCCCCTCAACCAATCAGGACGAAGGGTCAGAGAGTAGCTCTGATTGATAAAAAAAGGCATTTGAAAAAGACAGAGATTTCGCAATGATCTCAAATTCCTTCAATTACTGATGAATACCGATTGGTATTATGACCTTTTTTCAAAACCCAGCATAAAAAAAAGTATAGTTTTTTACCCCATTCATACCAACTGCACATTTAAATGTAATTAACACTGGAGTGCTGTTCTGCTACTTTTTCCTGCAGTGCAGTTTGTGGTGTATTAACCCTTTGCACACACTTTGTGTAGTTGTTTCACCTACTAACCCCGTGCCATTGAGAATCTAAACAGATATGATCTAATAAGAAAAGCTTCCTCAGTGTGCACTTTTTTAAACGAGGTGAACTGTCTTAACTGCTTCAGTTTGTGATTCTACGTCTGCTTGAATCAGTCTGTGTTATGTTACTGGGAAGGCCTACAGTACAGCCCTTTTCAAAACTGTGTATGTACTGATCAGACTGCATGATAAATCGACTTAAGCCTGATTCAAGCTTCTGCGTCGAATCGACGGCGTAGCCTACGCTGGAGGTCTGCGTAACTCCCGTCCCTACGCAGAGGCCTACGCACGTAGCTGATGTGCACCTCCTGCAAAATGTAACTACACGTGGAATCAACATGGACCCCAAGCCCTGTGATTGGTCTGCCTGGCAGCATTGTATTTCCCTCATTTACAGCACTTCTGGGATTTCCGCTGATCGGCCGCACATCAGCCATGTATTTCATCTCCTCCTCTCTATTCTTCATGTAATCATGTCTGTATGATAAACAGCAACGTGTATCAGCTGTAGATTAACAGAACACGCTCTGAATCACTGTGGAAAAGTAAACAGAGATCGTAGGAGGAAGTATAAATCAGGCTTAAATGTAGCGGACCCTTAAACGTCTGAAAAAGCTCCAACACAGCAGGTGGGGATGCATTGTGGGAAACAGAATGTGAGGGAGACTGGTCCACTGTATACTGAGACATGTTCCTGAATCAATTTTCATTGTTATGCTGATGACACTCAGCTCTATTTATCAGTGAAGCCAGAAGAAACCAATCAGTTATCTAAATTAGTAGCTTGTCTAAAAGACATAAAGACCTGGATGACCAGAAATTTCTTACTGCTAAACTCAGGAAAAACTGAAGTGATTGTTATTGGCCCCAAACACCTCAGAGAGACTTTTTCTAATAATATAAGTACCTTAGACGGCATTAGTCTGGCATCCAGCACCTCGGCCAGGAATCTAGGAGTCCTACTTGATCAAGATTTATCCTTCAACTCCCAAATTCAGCAAATCTCAAGGTCAGCATATTTTCACTTGCGCAATATTTCTAAAATTAGACACTTCCTATCTCAGAGCGACGCAGAAAAACATGTCCATGCATTTGTTACCTCCAGGTTAGATTACTGTAACTCCCTCTTATCAGGCTGCCCCAATAAGTCTCTAAAGATTCTTCAGCTAGTTCAAAACGCTGCAGCTCGAGTATTGACTAAAACTAGGAGGAGGGAGCACATTTCTCCAGTGTTAGCTTCTCTACACTGGCTCCCAATAAAATGTAGAATAGAATTTAAAATCCTTCTTTTAACCTACAAAGCCCTTAAAAATCAGGCACCCTCGTATCTTAAAGAACTCATAGTGCCCTATAACCCCTCTAGAACTCTACGCTCCCAACATGCAGGCTTGCTAGTTGTACCTAAAATCTCTAAAAGTAGTGTGGGAGGTAGAACCTTCAGTTATCAGGCCCCTCTCCTTTGGAATCATCTACCAGTCAGGGTCCGGGAGGCAGACACTCTCTCCACTTTTAAGAGTAGACTTAAAACTTTCCTTTTTGATAAAGCTTATAGTTAGAGCTGGATCAGGCTTGGACCAGCTTTTGTCATGCTGCTATAGGCCTAGACTGCCGGGGGAACTGGCACACTGACACACTGGGATCCTAGCTCACCCTCTTCCCCCCAACCCCTTCATCACTTACTTTAACTCTCCCTGTCCCATTAAAGTTACTAACCATAGACCTTTCTGGAGTCCCTGAGCTCCATTGTCTCGTAGATTCCTCTGAGCTGCTGTAGACGTCCTCCTGCTGCGGACGATCTGGACTCCAGCTGATACGGACGTGCTGGACTCCAGTGGCAACAGCTTCTACTACTCGTCTCATCACTATCACCTCTCTCTCTTACTCCCCTCTATCCCTCTTTCCAGACCCAACTCGGTCGAGGCATGATGGCTGTCTAACATGGGTCTGGTTCTGCCTGAGGTTTCTGCCTGTTAAAAGGAAGTTTTCCTCACCACTGTAACTAGCTAAACACTGCGATGTGCAATGCTCATGATGGATTAAGGTGGGGTCAGACTGAGTCTTACCCTGTCTTGGTGTTGGGTCTCTGTTCATAATTTGACATAGAGTGGTCTAGACCTCCTATGTTTGTAAAAGCGTCTTGAGATAACGTTTGTTGTGAATTAGCGCTATACAAATAAAGATTGATTGATTGATGATTGAATCAGTACGACATGCGGGTAGTTTTAGCATACTGCAGATTTTGCTCTTGTTCACATAGTACATACTGGATTTTGACCAAATCTGTGCATACTGGTTTTATAGTAGGAGGTTTCGAAAACAGCCCTAGAGAGAGGCTCTTTAGCCTCTTTGCTAACAACTACATTGTGCCCACATAACAATCAAGTCTGACCTACCCTTATTTGGGCTAAATTTGTTTAATATCTTCAAAAATAAAGAGGAAAATTCCTCCCATACAGTGTGAGTCGATAGAAAAATTAGCTATTCAGACCAAAAGTGTTTTTTGAACCAGTCTGTAAACATGATACATGACATATGTTAGAGGGGAACTCAGGAGACAGAAAAGAGAGATAACTAAAATGTATTTAGAGAGGAGATTTAAATGTATAGACGGACAACCTGCCCTGCCCGAGACTCTGTACCCTCATGAGAAAACTCTGACCCCTTCTTCATTCAGTCTGGATTTAAGGAACAACAAAGGAGACAGCGTCTGAGGACCTCAGGGCGTGGTGACAGCTAATGAGATAAATCTTTTAATCACTTTAAAACTCAGACAGCCAGAGAAGGACTGAGAGGAGAGGTGTAGTCTCTGCTAGCTTTGGTGCAAACTCACAGAAACAGTAACAACACAAGTAAGAGGACCAAGAGAAGACTGATGATAGGAGGGCTAGTACAAATCAAAGTTTATCACGAAAAGGCAACAACAACGAAGCAGCCTCAGGGTTGAAGATTAAATCCAAAAGAAAGCAGGTATTGATGAAACTGAAACACAGGGAGGGGAAGGGTGAAGACACAGGGAACAAAGACGAAGTGGGGCTGAAACAGGAGAAGATTGAACACATGTGGAAGGTGAGTCTAATCAGGCACAGGTGAGACACACTACAGGTGGAAATCATTAAAGCTGGGAACACTGTTACAGAGGCAGGAATCACACAAAAGGTACAGAGAGGGAGGATGAATGATGAGAGTAAAACATGAAACAATTACTGAAATAAATCACATCACCTAACACCAGGGATGATACACGACACTCTGATTGTGTAAGCTCAAATCTTTGCGGTTAAAGGAGAGAGAACTTTTGTTACAGATAGAAAAGGGAGTTGCAATAATCTAGCAGTGAACAAAACATGAATGAAAGATTGTTTGATTTTTAATTTTTAATTTCTCCATGTAAGACTGAACCAACTCTACAGGACAGGTTTCTTGTTGTGATCAGGGTCAGAGATCTATGGATGATGCTTAGCTGGTCTGAAACAGCCTTTACAGCTGTGTGTTGGCTGCATGAAGGGCTGCTGTGATGATAATTACAACAATAATTACACAAAGGTTTCCCTATTATTCAAACATATTAATATATGGGAGTGGTGGTCAACACAACAGTCCACCTACTGGACACCTACTGTGTTGATTCCATAAAGGACTTCTGGCAAAGGTTAAGAGCAGAGGTCTAGCTAAAGGACGAGGACTGTGTGACTTTACTCGGTTAGAATCAAACTATGAAGGTTAAAAGATTGTGGTTGTCTCTATCCGTTCAATACTGATAGGTTTGTTTTTCAGGAAAGATGTGGCACTTCTCTTGGCATCTACATTGAATCACAGATGTTCTAACGTTTTCTAATGTTCTCATGTGATGCAGGATGGATTCACCAGGTGTGTAGCCACAGTAACCAAAGACTGTAAATAAAAATGGACAGCGTTGCTCCGCCTCTTCCCATTGTACGGTTCTGAAGCCAAAAAACCCCGCTCCTGGGCGCAGCCATTGTGCAGCCAGAGTCTGCGAAGCCACAGAATTTCAGTGGTTGCCACGGTAATTTCTGTGTCGGCACGGTAATGAGCTCCGCCCTACAGCGTAGCGTCACAAGATCCTAAAGTATAACCCCGTTTTTTAACCTCTAATAACTAACGAAAAAGAAACTGTTCTGCCCCAGCTATCTCAGCTTGGCAGTTAGATAACAGTTTCCCAAGAAAAACTCTGATTCAGGATTTTCCATTTGTAGCTTTACTCAGTAGAACTGTAAAACTGGACACACAAGAAAATATACATTAGTTTCACGCAAGAGAAACCATACAAATGTTACATCTCTCTCATGTGGTAACAACGATATAACGACACGAAGCGCTAGCTTGATGCTAACATACATAGGAAATTGCATTGACATGCTAGTGGTTAGCATATATAGATTTCACTGTCTGCGGTTTTAAAACAGACTTTTAACCTTTATCACAAATACTCTGAAACAATGAAACTGAACTAAAAGCACTGCATATGAAAATACTTACAGGCAAATGTTTTCCAAACGCGATAGAAGAAGGATTACGTCCGTACCAAAGACTGTAAACAAAACGGTCCGTACCCATGGCAACATAACTACGGCAAGACCAAGGATTCAAAATAACTCAAAGCTTTGCTATTACAGCTTTTAGACACTAGATGTCGTAGTTTGGTCACAAACATAACAAGGCAATACACTTTTTTCAGGAAAAAAGAGGCCTTGAACACAAAACAGTCAAATAATAACTACATATCACCACAGCATATAGATGTGAGAAACATTTGTACCACGTGTATTTAGTTTTTAAAGTTTGACTGCAGCCCCATTCAAATGAATGAGGGAGACAGAGTTTTTGACCTATACTGCAGCCAGCCACTAGGGGGCAGACACTTTGGTGGAAGCTTCACTTCCAGCCGAGCGAGATGCACCCCTGACAATAACCCACAGCCTTTAAGTCATTTGTTTATTCAGACAAAATCACATACATGTATTTTGTTACTTTTTTTGTCAAGGGCACTGTGCACAATACTGCACATACACCACAACTGAACAAGAGTCCTGAGACATAATCCACATCGAAACCATGGACAAGAGGGAGACAAATAGAAACTCAGGGGTGATAAAAGTGATGCTAAATATCTTGTGTTTAGGAGAAATATGCTGATGAGTAGTTTAGCGGTAGGTTTCGACACTTGCAAGGAACTCTCCGGATCACAATTTCAAGGGGCTGAGCATCCCTAAAAGTCTGATCCTGAAACAGCCCCTGCTTACAACGAGAGCAATGTTTATATAATTATGGGTTTCACATGTGGGGCGGATCATCAGGCTATATAAGTGCAGTGGATGTGGCAAACTTTGTGGGTTTGTTAGCAGGTTGGAGTCAGAGTGAGTAAGCAAGTTAAGATAAAGATAATTTGAGTGTTATGTCGCGTTCACACCAGACGTGAACGATTGCGCTATTTGAGCGAATGACTTGCTCTATTCGTGCGTCCCAATCGAGTGTCCAGATGCAAATTTTCGTGAGAAGGGCGGGGCATCATCCTTTCCTCCATCCTTCCAGTCTGTAGTTACAAACATGGCTGAGTTCGACAACCTCGAGAGAGTTGCTGCTTTATATCTTTTATGGAAAGCCCAAAACCGTCGGAGATCCACACGCATCCGTGTCTGGGTCCATCGGATCCTCCAGAGGCGCACACAGCTGGGTGAATTCCATCACCTTCTCCAGGAGCTGCGTCTGGATGAGGGCCGTTTTCAGCGCTATTTTGGGCTAACCCGGGCCCAGTTGGACGACCTGTTGGCAAGTCGCAGTGCCAAGTTAACCCTCCAGGATACCAATTACAGGCGCTTTATACCAGCTGCAGAGCGCCTGTCCATCTGTCTCTGGTGAGTACCTTAAAGAATATTCATGGTGTGGTCGCCAAAAAAAGAAAGAACCAGGTTTACTACAGTCATATGAACACACACTCAGGCCTCAATGCAAGGAATAAATGTAAATACAAAAACCTACATCTCATTTGCAAGCCACCATCATCCATATTTCATCACTCAACTGTTCTATCCACCACAATAAAGTGAACAGCACCACCCAAATTCAGTCAAATATACAGCTGGCTGGTAGATTTCCCTCACTGGTCACAGTTGATTACATGAAAACACTCAGTTTGCAGTCAAACACATGTAATATAGTTGTTTTAATATGTTTTTGAAGTTTCAGCTTTCATGTTGACTGCCATCTAGAATATTTTCAGGACATGTCAGTTCTTTTAAATGTTTTTTTTATTGTAGGTTCCTTGCCACTGGTGACTCATCCAGGACCATTGCTTCCAGCTTCCGGGTCGGCGTCTCCACTGTCTGCAAGATTGTCCCAGCTGTTTTCATCGCAATCTGCGACTGCCTTGTGGAGGAGTTTATGGCTGTGCCCTCCACAGAGGAGTGGAGGTCCATTGCAGAGGGCTTTGAGGAGCGGTTTAAGTTCCCTCTCTGCTGTGGAGCTCTGGATGGGAAGCACATCGTTCTGAAAGCACCCCCTAACTCAGGATCCCGGTTCTTCAACTACTTTTCTTTGGTTCTTCTTGCTGTTGTAGGTGCTAAGTATCGTTTCCGGGTGATTGATGTTGGGGGTTACAGGAGAAGGAGTGATGGTGGGATCCTGGCCAACTCAGCCTTTGGTCAGGCACTCCGAGCTGGCACCCTCCATCTGCCTGCTGACTGGCCATTACCAGCAGCAGACCACCAAGGACCCCAGCCTCACGTGTTCATGGCTGACGAGGCCTTTCCCCTCCGGAGAAACCTCATGAGGCCATTCCCTGGGTGTATCCTCCCACAAGAGAGACAGGTATTCAACTACCGTCTGTCCTGAGCTCGGCTGGTGGTGGAGAATGCCTTTGGGATTCTGTCATGTCAGTGGAGGATGTACGGGCGTGCCATTGAGGTCCATCCTGATGTTGCGAGGAAATGTGTAAAGGTGACCTGTGTTCTCCACAACTTCATGAGGAGGTCAGCAGAGGCACCTGCAGCAAGAGGGATGGATGGTGAGGCGGATCCACTGCCAGGTCTAGGCAGGATCGCAGCCAACAACTCCGCCAGAGAAGTGAGGGAAACCTTCATGGGATACTTCTCGGCGGAGGGAGCGGTCCCGTGGCAACCCACCATATAGTGCACAAAGCAGCACCCCACAATGGCTCTTTTAAGAGCCACCCACATATTCCCATTGAGCAAAGGTCCTGCATTATATTTCATATCAGCGGCCAAATAAGTACATAGCTGTGGAGTGTTTTTATTGTTGCAAATTCTGTTAATGTTTAGATTCTGCATGCTGGTTTCAGGAAGTTGAATTTTAATCTTATATTTTATTTATACTTTAACACTACAGATAAATATTGATGATTGGAGGCCTATTACTAAAAGAGTAATGAACACAGATGTAGAAATATGTAATTTAGAAATATGACAATTACCTGAGGAGTAATCCAGTGCTGTCTTATCTTATCATTAACAGGGATGGAAGAAATAACAGCAGAGCTGATAAATCTCCGCTTGAAGAATGAAGGTCTCTTCACTGAGAAGAGACACACGGCCAAGAAGGCCTTGACGTGAGTTGTCAGTTTTGTTGCATCATGTTATCATGCTGACCGACAGAAACACCTGAGCACAATCTTTCATGCTCTGCAGAGATATAGTTTTCTTGTATGTTGTAGTACATTCTTTTATTTTCAGTCATAAATGGGAGTGAGCTCTTTTGTTTTTAATGAATAAAATCAATTGTAGCAGCTTGAATTGATCCTGAGCTCTGAGGTCAGATTCGTACTTTGGAGCGATCTGATTCTGTCCTCTGCAAATGGTCGATAACTCTTACATTGGATTTAATTTATTACACGTGTGTTCACAGTCGATCAACAGTGTGAGCTGTAGATTAAAGTTCATCAGACTAATAGCACTAACACAGGCTGAGGTCAATAAACAGAAGTAACCAATGAACACTGCCCAATGAACACTGCCCTCGTTCAACTCTCACAGACTGATGATGAATTAGAGACTTGAATTGATTAACTGGTGGAGTGACCTCATGTGATGAGGATTGAATTGATCAGGA
The DNA here is from genome assembly GCF_009762535.1 of Notolabrus celidotus. Taxonomy (NCBI): domain Eukaryota; kingdom Metazoa; phylum Chordata; class Actinopteri; order Labriformes; family Labridae; genus Notolabrus; species Notolabrus celidotus. Next base: position 31,747,278 of record NC_048284.1, on the reverse strand, counting down.
TTTCTCTGAGGGTTATTTATGTCAAACCTGCAACCTGTAAAAAACAAGAACTTCTGTTGGCTAATATCGACTTTAACGAGCAGAGATTTTTTCCTCTGCAGCACATGATGAATTAAATATCAAAGCTCCACATGGATGTCTGAGATAAAGACAGGAAGGGAAATATGTATCAGGGTTATTAAAACAGCTTTTAGAGAGACAAATTGAATAAATGTTAGGTGATTGAGTGAAAACAATGGATTTATTTTCCAGATAGATTCTAGAAAGGAATCCAAGGTATGAGGGAGACCCAGGAGAACCCTTTAACACAGGGATGTCAAACTCATTTCAGTTCAGGGGCCACGTACAGCCGGAGTTTATCTCAAGTGGGCCGGACCAGTGAAATCATAACATAATAACCTTTGTTTTAGTGCAAAAACCTGATTCATGAAAAATTGGATCATGAAGTGCTCTAAAAAGTCTATGAATTTCCACCGGAGTATGCAAACTAGAAATATTCTTTTTCCTCAGTTTGAGAAAAAAAACGTCCCATGATTGTAAGCGACTCCCAGAGGACAAATCTGAAATAACAGTTACTTTTATTGAAAAACTGCAAAATTTTCACTTTGCAAAGACTTCCCAGGGGCCAGGTTGGAACCTCTGGAGGGCCGGTTTTGGCCCGCGGGCCGTAAGTTTGACACCCCTGCTTTAACAAAACTACAGGGCTGCTAGAGATGCCTAATGGGATGTTCAAACCAAACGCGAATAAAATCAATCGCGCAAATGAATTACATGTAAAGTCAATGTGGAGACGTAAATAGTGGTGTGGTGGTGCAAATTGGGTGCCGCAAGAGTTGAAATATCTGAACTCCAGCTAATTCATCGCACCGCCATAGTCAACCAGCATCCAGATCACCTGATGACGCGCGGTGGGACGTACGGACCAGCAGAGATTCATTCATCTGGAATATATAGGACACTTTGATACTACTGCTGTACGGCTTCCCCAAACTCTGTGACTCTACTTGCTTTTTATGGGATCAGGAATAAACAGGAGCTCACTGTGAGGACAGAGAGGGAGGAGGATAATCTGGTGAGTTGTGAAAAACTTGGCGTGGGAATGACAGAGAGGTTTTATGGTGCTTAGTAAGAGGAGCTCCTCTGTGATCTCTGCATTGTGTAGTTTAACTAACACTGAAGGTGAGCTAATGAGTCAGCACAGGGACCTGGAGCCCAGGAGTAAATATAAGCTTCCCACACCTGCTCCAGATCAGGGGCAATCAGGCACACACACCTGACCCTGCACTGTGCTGATTAGAGAGTGGCCAAACTCAGTGCTCCTCACAGCTATGTATTGTAACATGTTTGGAGATTTACTGTTGGACTGTTCATCATCAGGAATCTAAATAATAAAATAATTATAGAGAACTTATCAGATCAAAGTTCAAGGGACTTTAAGGCAAGGAAAATAAATGAGTCATCAAATTAGTGAGTACTTTGATATGAATCCGACACTTAAAGATTTTAAAAATCTTAACAGAAGTAAAAGAAATGTGAGAGGCCCCCCAGCCTGATGGTAAAAATAATCAGGATGATGTTAAGTGAGAGGATGGTTAAACTGAACATTTCCACTGATCATACAGTCTTTAAATTGGCCTGTTGTTCTGTTTATATACTGTGTTGTCTTGTCTAGCTTGACCCTCAGTGGAGATTTAACGTTCCCTTCATGTCGGTCCTCCTCATCTTGGTTGACGTCTCTTTCATCCAGCTCTTTTACTGAGCTCTACTCCTCCTCTCTTCTTTTCTCCGTTGGTGACTTGTTACCCATCAACCACAAATATTCAATTTCTTGCACTCCAAATACATTTAGCCTTTTTTTTTTTTTTACACCTGTGGCTTTTTTGCTTTGTTCTGATTCAAATGAAAAAAACACTGTATTAAGTTAATAGTTGACGCAGAGTCGACAAAGTGTCAGACTAACGACTCTGCTTTGAGCTGCTGGGTTTTGAGTTTTCTTACGTGCTGCTGTCTCTCGTTTCAGCTGTGTTTACATTCTGCTCCAAACGTCTTTAAGCCCCGCCTACATCTCAACCCATGACGTGATCATTAGCGCCCCCTCTATTTCATTATTCCCTTTATTTATTTAGACGGAGTCCCGAGGAAATGCTACATTCAAATTCATGCTAGTGTTCCGTGACTACCAACCCTAGCTTTAACTTGTGATGTTCTTGATAGCATGACTGATCCTGCCTGTTATTTATCAAAGAGCTGTCATTAACTATAGACTGTGGTTAGATTTGAATGGATAACTGTCACACTTTTGTTTTCTGCTTAGATTTCTGAGTGCCCACAGTGTCAGAAGAAAAGAGGATTGCTAAAAGAAAAGAAAGAGTACATTCTCATAGAGGTAAAGGACACAGAGTGACATACTGTCAGCTCTCACACACCTCTACAGTCACTTTATGCTCATGTTTTTAATATTGCTTTCTCGGTCACAGAGCCTCTTGAGCTGGTGGTGATGGACCTGGTGGGTAAACTTACTCTAACAGAAGGTGGTAGTCAGTACATATGTGTCATGGTTGATTATTTCACCAAATGTGCAGAGGCCTACCCACTCAAGAGTAAGACAGCAGATGAGGTCACAAATCATATTATCCAGTTCTTTTACAAATTTGGTGTTTGGTGTGTTACTTCTGTCATGCTGACTTTCCTATCTCACCAACTATAACTTCAAGCTCCACTTCAGACTGTGTGACTGGCTGGGGATTTAGAGGAGCCTCTGTGCTCCTCATCATGGCCTTGTGGAGAGACTAAATGGAACAATACAGAGGTAGGTTTTCATTTACATGTAAAATAATAATCAGTCACAGCACCCCTCCATGGGTTGTCACATTAACGTGGTGACGAACGTATCACCTGATGATAAGTAACAACAGGAACAAGTGTACCCTGTCCGGAGGGCCACCAGAGCCCCATCCTGGAGCCAGGCCCAGCCCAAATGGGTGACATGGGTCCATTCTCCCGTGGGCTCACCACCCGCAGGGGGAGTCACAGGGGTCCTGTGCAGTAGGGATTGGTCAGCAGCCAGAGGCGGGGGGGCTTGGCGGTCCGATCCCTGGTTACTGAAACTGGCTTTTGGGACATGGAACATCACCTCTTTGGTGGGGAAGGAACCTGAGTTGGTGCAGGAGGTTGAGAGATACTGGCTAGATACAGGCTAGTCAGGCTCACCTCTACGCACGGCTTGGGTTCTGGAACCAACCATCTCGAGAGGGGTTGGACTCTCTTCTTTGCTGGAGTTGCGCCAGGTGAGAGGGAGGGCAGGTGTGGACTTCCACATAGCTCCTCAACTCTCTGCTTGTGTGTTGGAGTTTTGCCTGGTGGATGCTTTTATGTTCAGTTGAACCTTAGCCAGCATGAGGTGGCCTGAGGTGGTTTGCTGTGTGCCATAATAGACACTGGACGCTGGTTGTAAGTAATGGTATTTGGTAACAGATTTTAATACAACAAGGAGCTGGTGTGGTCTTAAAATGTATCTTTACACTAGATCATGTACATAAAAGAGGGACGTTGTCTATTCATGGATCCATTTGGGGCAACAATGGACAAACTCCTTCACTGCAGGGATGTCACAAGGTAATTGAGAAGAAACTATTAGGTGTGCTTTACATAGACTCATGTTCCTGCCCTCTGGATGACACTGAGGGAGACCATCATAGAGGATGATTTTTCTTGCTTAAAACCACTGTTTTGTTAAATACTACTCTCCTTGTAAGCTCTTTTAAATCTAAGGCCAAATGAATGAAGATGAAACTGCAGTAATCTGTCTTTTTTGTATGTGCAAGAGCACTACTACGAAGACACAATGTTGCTATCGGGAAGTGGACCTGCTCCACTATTCCTCACCCTAAACAGCAGGACACAACATCATGTGGCGTCTTTGTGTATGAGGTAACTGTCTTTTTTTCCTGGGATAACTCTCGTAAAAGAGGTTTTTAATCTAAATGGGAGTTCCTGGTCAAAGAAAGGTTTAATAAGAAATACAAGAAATGTTGTGAAACAAAGTGAAGTGGACATTTATCACAGCCTGCTCTACTGATCCATAAACAGCTGGAGAACACTGTGAAGGCTTAACCAGCGTGACATCAGGAAGCACTCATATGGCTGCTAATATCAAGATCAAATAAACAACATCGTTTAGCATTCACACACACAGACATGTCACAGATCTCCATGCATGTCATTAACTGTGAAATTATGTGTTTGATGGCTTGATGCCCTTAGAGCTGTGATTGTTACCACCTGAGGAGTAATCCAGTGCTGTCTTATCTTATCATTAACAGGGACAGAGAAAATAACAGCGGAGCTGATAAATCTCCGCACAACTAATGAAGGTCTCTTCACTGAGAAGAGACACATGACCAAGAAGGCCTGGACGTGAGTTGTCAGTTTTGTTGCATCATGTTATCATGCTGACCAACAGAAACACCTGAGCACAATCTTGCATGCTCTGTAGAGAAATAGTTTTCTTTGTATGTTGTGGTAGGCTACACTTTTTATTTTCAGTCATAAATCCCCTGTGACTGACATTAAACTCATATTTTGGCTGACAGTACAGATGAAACATACTGACCTAATATTCATGCCCTACAGTGAAATCATCCGGCTTCTTGGCCTGGAGGGAAGGCTGTCTACCAGTCAGGTGTTGGGACAACCTGAAGAGGAAATATAAGGTAAGACAGTTCAATGTTCATGCATTCAGTGTACTTCAGATGTTGGTGAAGCTTTGTGTGTCTCAATGCAACACGGTGTAGAACTTTCAGCGTGTCTTCATCTCACTGACTAGTCCTTTTTCTTGTCTTACAGGAGCTGAGGAATCCGTCCACAGGTACTGGGACCGATAGGGGGGAGGCCATGGCTGCAACTTGGCCATGGTTTTCCCTCATGCATGAGACTATTGGGGCGCGGCCCAGCTCTGAGCCGCCCGTCCTGATAGACTCATGTGGGGGAAAGCCATGAGTCTGATGCTGCCGTGGCCTCCCCAGCTGGCTCATCATCTGCTGCTGGGTCTGTAGCTTGTCGCCGGTCTCGTGAAGAGGAGAAAGGGGAACAGTCCAGCACAGGCTGTGGATCCAGCACACAGGCAGATGATGGGCCATCAACCTCCTCCTGCCTTCCTCCTCGAAAGAAAAGGGCAACAGGTGGGATCTACTAAAGTTTTTAAAAGAGGAGAGCCAACGGGAAGAGGAACGTTTCCAAGCCACACAAGATAATTCAAAGACAATTATCACACTTTTGCAGGATTTAGTTAAAAAATAACATTAAGTAAATTTTATTTGTCTATTTATTTCATTATCATATTTTAGTGATTTAATCCTTTTTTACAATAAACATTTGGAACACTTTCATGTTTGAGCAATTCTGTGTTTTTTAACCTTTGCAATGCATTAGTGCACATGGGCTTCAACTAGACATAATGGGACTGAAGCCACATATGTTCATGACTTTATCCATGTTCTAGATCAACCTGGACCTTTGTGAAAGACATTGAAAGAAGTCTCTTTGCACCAAACCATCCACGGACAAACGGCTTGGTGGAAAAACTTAATGGAACCATTCAAGAGTTAAAACACTTCCACAGGATCCGCTCTGTTGTGTGGCTGCGACTCTGATCCGGAAGGCTCCGACCTGCCGCTCTAAATGACATTTTTTTGTCATAGTTAAGTTAAAAATGCCCTAACGATAATACAGAGTGTTTTACTCTGGAAAAAATATTATTATTTTGTTTTGGTGCGTGACTTCCTTTCCCGCTCCATCCAAGACCAGAAAGAGGGCCCGCATTACACCAATTTTAAAGTCTCTGCACTGGCTTCCAGTATCTTTTAGAATAGATTCTCTCTCTCCGTCTCAGTGTGTGGACACCCAGCATTCATTAGAAGATGGCAGCACCTGTCCGTGCTGTTTAGTGGGAGTTATTTGATACGCCAAAGCCCATTAATCTGCCGACTGAAGACACAGGCTGAATGCCAAAGTTGGTATAAAGAGAGGGATGTTTCTATTGTTCAGGACGGAGGATTATCTTCAAACCACACGAGGGACGCAGGAATATGAAGCCAGCAGGGGAAACACACAACATTTATTGTTTGTTTGTTTTGTAACCAGTCAAAGTCAGAATGCTAATCAACGAGGTAACACCATCAGCCTGGATGATGATGGTACACATTATGATTATACCATTTTAAATGATGCATGAGAGCTGCAAGGGCTGATGTTTTCATTCATTCGATATGAACTCTGAAACTCAGATTGGAGTCTTTGTGCCAGCGTCAAAGTTTCCTGTGCCTGTTTTATTTTGATGTACACTGAGGTCACATGTTTGAGCAATGTCTTCCCCAAAGTCAATAATTTTATCCCGCAGAGTGTGTCATTGGAAACGTTTGACCAATGAGAGCACAAAGCAAAAGTCAGGAGTGTAAACGGAGAAACAAAAGATGAATGATGAAGCTGGGGCTGGTGGAAAAACTAGACAGACGAAGAGTTTGTGGAGCTCTGGCGACACCATCCCCGTCTTCCTGATTCAAAGGAAGACCATGATATACTGATAATCCTCGCCAACATTCCTCTTTGTCCCACAAACTTCTTCAACACGGTGAGCAACTGCTGTTAGCATTTCTGGGTCTCGTCTAGTCCCTCCTTCCAACGTCATCATTATCAGTCATGATAATTGTTCGGGTAGCACTGTGTAGCTAGTGTCTGTGGGTCAAGTCCCGGCATGTATAGATATCTTCTGAAGGGATGTAAGGATATATCATAAGACGGTAAAAAAAATGGATGCAAATAAGGGTGGATTAAATAAATTCAACAAAATTTGTATTGCGGTATTATTTTTAAACACTAGAAGGCGATATCTGCATTCCACTCCACCTCATGCTTTGGGGCTGTTTTTCTGCAAAGGGGACAGGACGATTGATCCGTGTTAAGGGAAGAATGAACGGGGCCATGTATCGTGAGATTTTAAGCCAAAACCTCCTTCCATCAGTGTGAGCATTGAAGATGGGAGGTGGTTAGGTCTTCCTGCATGACAATGATCCCAAACACACCGCTCAGGCAACGAAGGAGTGGCTCCGTAAAAAGCATTTCAAGGTCCTGGAGTGGCCTAGCCAGTCTCCAGACCTCAACCCCATAGAAAATTTGTGGAGGGAGTTGAAAGTCCGTGTTGCCCAGCGACAGCCCCAAAACATCACTGCTCTAGAGGAGATCTGCATGGAGGAATGGGCCAAAATACCAGCTACAGTGTGTGCAGACCTGGGGTCTCATTTATAAAAGAGTGCGTAGAATCCCTACTAAAAGAGTACGTACTCCGAAAACCCGGAAATGGCGTGCGCCAAAAATAGTTCTGATTTATAAAACCGTTCGCACGCAAACTTTAGGCAATGTTCCGTTTATAAATCACAAACCACCTGGAAATGTGCGCACGTGAATCATGATCAAAGTCCGCCCTTAACACACCCACATTCAACCATAGATGGTCAATGCAAAGTGCCTCATGAATATCCGTGCATATAAATAAGCCGACTGATTAAATGGTTTTATACTCAAAAATGGCAGACAAAAGAACCAAAAAGAGAAACTTCTCAGAGTCGGAGATCGAGACGCTGGTTGGTGAGGTGGAGTCCAGGAAAAACGTTTTGTTCGGGAGTCATGGCACTGGGGTGACAAATAAAAAAAAGTGCAGCGAGTGGCAACAGGTTGCTGCAGCAGTTAATACGGTGAGTGGGACGGAGAGGACGGTGCCAGAGCTAAAAAAGAAGTGGTCCGATTTAAAGGTAGAGGCTAAAAGGAGGATCGCTACCCACCGCCAGAGCGTGACTGCAACAGGAGGGGGTACGGGCACCCCCGAGCTCACACCGCTGGAGGACAGAATGGCCTCAATCCTCGGGGTTGCCAGTGTCTGTGGCATAGTGTCGGAGAGGGAGGGAGACACAGACATGGCACAGGCTACGGATGAACCAGGTAAGTCACTTTATTTGTATAAATGAACAATGACATTTTATAGAATACAGTGGGCTCATGCATCTTTCATCTTCCAGAATTGGAGGTTCCCGGTGGGGAGGCTCCCGGCGGGGAGGCTGCCGGCGTGGAGGCCCGAGGTGCGAGGCCTGTGCGCACAGACCATGCCGGCACAAGTGAGCCCCGCGCACATGGCGCGTCTGGCCGCGTGCTCACCGACGCTGTTCTGCAGTCACAGAGAGACACAATTAGTGCTATTCATACAGTCTCTGAGGAGCTTCGCCAAATGAGAGCTGTAATGAGCAACATCGTCACTGTTTTGAGTGAAATATCAACAACATTAAAAGATCTTGTTAAAAAGTTAAACTTACTGTCTTTTTCATATACGCTGCATTACATCCTCTCGTGCCCTTACCCCTTGTTGAAACCCCTCTTGTCGAGGAGGGGGTTGGGGTTCAGGTTCCTCACTTCGTGGGGGAGGGGGTCCAGGGGGGAGAGGGACACCAAACCTCTGCGCCATGTTGTGAAGAACCCCACACGCCCTCACAATCCTGCAAACTTTTGTAGGGTGGTATAATAGCTTGCCACCAGAGGCATCGAGACACCTCCACCTGCATTTTAGAAGGCCGATTGCACGCTCCACAACTGAGCGCGCATGAGCGTGAATGTTATTAAAGCGCGTTTCCTCTTCGCTCTGTGGGTTCTGGAAGGGGGTGAGGAGCCAGCGCCTCAGGGGATAGCCACTATCACCTGCAAGACAATTTAAGAGCAATTAAACACATAACATAAATAGTTGTAATCAATTAGATAGTTTTACTTACCAAGAAGCCAGCCATCAGGCACAGTGCCTGCCTGTAGTCTCCTGCCTACATTGCTGTGCGTCAGGATGAATGAATCATGTGTTGAGCCAGGCCATCTTGCCACTATATTTTCAAACACCATGTTCGGGTCACATATTACTTGCACGTTGACTGAATGAACATGCTTTCTGTTTATATACACATATTCGTTTTCATATGGAGCCCGTATAGCAATATGTGTGCAGTCAATTGCGCCGATTACATTTGGGAAACCGGACATTTCTGCAAATTGCCTTTTAATGTTGGCCTGTTCTTCCACAGTGTAGGGAAATCTAATATAACGACTACTTAAATTAATGATGCCAGTCAAGACGGCAGGCATCATCGCGCTGAGGGATGGCTGTGATATCCCCGACCTAGAAATATAATATAGTATTATTTGCAATAGATGTTTCAGAGCAGTAAACAATACTTAAAGTGAATAATATCAAACACATACCTGTCAGCCATTTCCCGCTGATATGACCCGGTTGCCAAAAAACCCAGAGTGGTTAACACCTGTATGGGAACGGGGATGGCACGGTTTCGTCGGGTTTCCCTCTCCAACCCAGGGCCCAATTCAGTACACAGATCCAGGAGCACAGCTCTTGGAAATCTGAATCGGCTTATGAGCCAGTCATCATCTTGGGCCAAGAAATCGGAGTGGTCTCTAAACACGCGTTCTCTGCGAATTCTGCCGTTGGCGACGTCCTCGAGTAATGCCAGTGCATCCATCGTGCAGATTTACGCATGCATGAGTTTCAATGCAGCTTTTATATGCCACCACAAATCAGACTGATTGCTCCACACCTTGCCAGAATGATTGCAACAATTACTTTTGGTCAATTGCTCCCAACTGTGAGATCTCATTCTGAATTTGGTTGTGTGTGTGACATCAGACTTGTGGTCACTGCATCGATTTCATACGAAAACCATGTGCGAAATAATATTTTATTTGCAGATATATGTAGGCCACTGTGTTACAGGAAAGCCCACCTGCAAACTATATAACATACTACCCGTGCCTCAGCTGTGCGCTCGGAGCTGCAGCGCTAATAAAATATTTGATTAGAGGACTGGGTTTGCTTATGTTTTACATCGGAAAGAGCTTTAATAGTTATGGCTAACTTTCAGTACAAAAACTAAAACGTATATTGATTTCTATGTTTCCTTTGTTGATTTTGCATGATATTTTAAGGTTTAGTACCAAATTAAGAACAAAATCTATGGGTAAAACGATTCAATATATAATCTGACTTCAGTTCTCCCTCTCACCAACTGCGTCGCCAATTTCCCCCTGCCTCTAAAATGTACGTACGCCTGGGTCAGAGTTTGCTTACCGGTAGTCACATTTTCACGTCAAGTTTGGTTTTTATAAATCACAAACTTGGCGTGAAAACTGGCGTACGCCAGTTTCAGGCCCCGTTTTGTGCGTAAGCAACCTTTATAAATGAGACCCCTGGTGCGGACTTACAGGAAACGTTTGACCTCTGTCATTGCCAACAAAGGTTATGTTACAAAGTATTGAGTTGAACTTTTGTTATTGACCAAATACTTATTTTCCACCATAATTTACAAATAAATTCTTTAAAAATCCTACAATGTGATTTCCTGGATTTTTTTTCTCATTTTGTCTCTCATATTTGAAGTGTACCTCTGATGAAAATTACAGACCTTTCTCATCTTTCTAAGTCGGAGAACTTGCGAAATCAGTGGCTGACTAAATACTTTTTTGCCCCACTGTATGTGTTTAAACTGTACTCTAAGTCAACATGGAGATAGCTGTCAGCTGTGGTGAAGTGCAGTCAGCCAGATTAACTCGTGATACGACATTTAGACATCTATCACTGTTCCAATTCAAGTCTTATGACGTATCTTCTTTTTCACCTCTGATTATTATAATGTATCCAAGACAATGAGTAGTCATAATTGTGACGCTAAAAGGGTCCCAACACTTGGAATTCGCAAGGAATTTGTTACGGCTCGAGCAATGAGGACCAGGACCAAAATGCAGAGTGCAGGAAAAATAATTTATTAAACAAAAAACAAAGTTCAACAAAAGGTGCCTTGCGGGAAAAAACAACTGAGACAGAGTACCAAACTAGGAGCAAACACAAAACACCCAAAAGGGGAAAAAGGTTCTATCAAAAACTTACAAACAAAAAACCAGGAACAAATCCTCTGGGAAAACTTGAGAAAACTATACAGGAAGCGTGGCTGGATTCTCCTCAGGAGCGAGACTACAAACAGGACGTGAAGCATGCGGCTGAAGGAATAATCTGGCACTGGAGGAGTGTTTGGTGGCGGCTTAAGAAGCCAGTGCTGATGAGCAGATCAGGGACAGGTGTGCCTGATGAGCCTCACTGCTGAGGAGACCGGCCCCGCCCCTACCCCTGCAACCTGCAGGCAGAGAGAGAGAGGGTTAGGGCAAATGACACAATAACAGGATCATAACAGAATTCTCCATATCACAATTTGAAGGGGCTGAGCAGCTATTACAGTCAGATCTTGAAACCGCACCTGCTTAGAATTAGAGCAATAATTGAGTTATTATGAGTTACACATGTGGGGCAGATCACCATCAGGCTATGTAAGTGCAGTGGACATGGCAAACTTTGTGGGTTAGTAGGTTGGAGATGGAGAGAGAATTGAGAATTGAGAGTGGAGACAGAGATAGAGATAGATAAAGCTAGTTTGAGTGTTAGTGAGTGTGATAGACAGTGTTAGTACATAGTGCATGACTCAGTGAGTGATTGTCTTTGTGATTGAAAGTTTGAGAGGAGTTGAAGATTGTTTGTGTTTTTGAGAGTAGTTGTAATTGTGTAGGTTTTGTTGTCTTTAGTGTTGTTATTTGTGTATTTGTCCTGGTCTTTTGTCTTTGTACTTCTGTCTTTGTGTAAGGTAGGTAAGTGAAGGGGTGAAGGAGTAGGGTTAGATACCACAGTTAAAGAGAGGTAAGGACAAAGGGAAAGGTAGGTAGAAATGGATAAGAAGTTAGCACAAGGTGTTTGACGTTCTGCGCAACGGTCAGTACCCTGAAGGATTATCCAGCAAACAGCGCTATGTTATTAAGAGAAGAGCTGAAAACTTCAGGATTAAGGGTGAGAAATGCTAAACCATGACAGTCATCTGACAGTGCTGATCTGAATACATTTAACACATTGATAGAAAAAAAACAGATGGAGAGCTCCACTACGTCTGTAGGTGCAGACAAAACCAAAGTGAGTACCTTGCAAAAGTTGTGCTTACTGCAGAGGATCAAACTCTTTCTTTGAGGAGTTCCACATGAGTGACATTGATGGACACTGTGGGGTGGAAACAGGGCCGTAACCAGGATTTGACAAATACCAAGGTCAAAATTTCGTGGTCCGAGGGCAGCGTTGACATAAAAAGCCAGAGGAAAGGCAGGAGATGGGGGCAGCCAGTCACCATCCACGAAGACTTACTGAGTTTACATGAATTTGATGGGTTATTCCAGGCCTGAACACCATCAGATATTTATATTAATATGGTGTGTGTGTGTGTGTGTGTGTTGTGTCTAATCCATCTAGACTAGATCAGATTTAAAAGATTGCATATGTAAGACATTTAGATGAACAGGGCATGAAGCATGTCCCTGTCTGTCCTCACTTGTCTCTCCTGCTTAATTGTAAGGAGGATCATGAAGTTAAATAAAATACACCTCCTTCATATCAACATTGAGACACATTTAAATCATTCAAATACTAAATAGTGACACAACAGCACAAGAGTAAAAGTAAAATGTAGGTTATGCAATGATCCTATTACTCTTACAGTTGGTATGTTGTTCAATTTAGGCTATATAAGTTCCATTATGATTGCCACAGAAAACCTCTATGGTCATTACATTGATGAGGAGAGTATTGTTTGTTTAACATCAGTGTGTGTGTACAGTATATGGTACGAGGATAATCCTGTCCTGGGTGGGGAACTGTGGGTAGCACTTGACTTCTCACTCACCACTTTTCTTATTTATTTATCCCCCTATCATCCTCTTCCTGTCCCATTTTTTCCCCAAAGGGGAGCAAGGCTTGAGTATATTTCTTCATCTCTGTGAACAAAATAATCACCAGACGACTCAGTCAGTTGAGTATTTCACCATATGTGCAGAGGCCTACCCACTCAAGAGTAAAACAGCAGATGAGGTCACAAATTGTATAATTGATTTCTTTTACAAATTTGGTGCACCCAAAAGACTGCTAACAGACCAGGACTCTGAGTTTCGCAACAAGGTACATTCATGAATAATTCTGAGTCTTTGGTGTGTTACTTCTGTGATGCTGACTTTCCTATTTTATCCAACCATAATTACAAGATCAACTTCAGGTTGTGTGAAAGGCTGGGGATTAAGAGGAGCCTCTGTGCTCCTTATCACCCTCAGACGAATGGCCTTGTGGAGAGACTGAATGGGACAATACAGAGGTAGGTTTTCATTTACATTCAAATAATAGTCACAGTAAACATCATACAGAGGTGACTTTATCTGATCAATAATTAAAGGTCTCTCTCTAGAAAAGCCCAAATACTTTCCTGCCTTTTCATGCTTGCTCTGAATTGTTAACTTAAAGGTCCCTGAACAAGATGGTTGCTGACCATCCCAAGATCTGGGACAAGTATCTGCAGGCAACAATGTTCAGTTTAAGAACTAAAAAGCAGCTGACAACCCAATACAGCCCCTACTTCTTGATGTTTGGTAGGGAAGCAAGGTATCCCTCTGAGGTTCCAGTATAATACGAGGTAAGTTTCTCTCATGTTCACGTCCTTAATTGTAATGAATTGGAATCGCTTCAGCTTTTTCTCCAGTTTGTCTGACACTGTTGATGTGTTTTATGACAGGTAACAGAGGAAACCATCTGTAACCTGGTGCACAACGAGGACATAGCACAGGGCCTCAAAGACACAAAAAATACGAGAGGAGGTCACACAGAACATTAGAAAATGCCAGGAGAAGGCTAAGAGGAAGCGTCTCAAGGATGGCCAGGAGGACAACTTCAAGGTTGGGGACCTAGTCCTCCGAAAAAACATAAAGGGATGCAGAGCGCAAAGGTGGAAAGCTTGGACAGGAGATGATGGGACCCTTTGAAATTGGGAAAATAGAAGACAAAAGTGCTGACCTGGTGTCGCAAAAAGGCAAGATATCCCTAAAAATTAACATTGATCAATTAAAACATTATGTCCAGCCAGAGGAGAGGATTCCTCACAAGTTGAAAAACTACATTCCTCTCCTCTGGCAGGACCATCACAAGACACGCCACCAAAGGAAGACCAGACGCAGCCTTCAACAGACATCCAGCTTTGTGAGTAATGTAAATTCTATGTATTTACTACAGCATGCATTTCACAAATGACTTATGTGGATCATTTTACAGTGATCAGAGACATTTGGGCAGGTGGCAGGATAGAAACCGTCTGGTCAAGGGTCGGGCCCTACAAGGTTTACTCAGAGAACCTGAAGGGCCTGGCCCCAAGTCAGGCGCTGGACAGTCAGGTGCTTCTGTTTTTTTCAGTGAACTTGTGGTCTGAGATTTCTGATTAGGTTGTAATCGCTGGTCACTCACAAGTCAGTGTTGCATTCGCAGGTCGTAGATGCTTATTTAAATATTGTGGGAAGGAGGACGGGTGCCAAAATAGTAGATGCCCTGGTAATGACCGCGATCTGGCAAAAATCTGGAGAAGCACAAGGGTGAGTATCCATTATTTTGGATTTGTGTGTAAAATGTACTATTTTTAAAAAAATAAGTGATTGTGTTAAAGGTAGTAACATGATATGAATCTGTTTTTGCTTTTATGTTCAGTTGAACCTGAGCAGCATGAGGTGGCCGCTGGTGCTGTGTGCCATAATAGACACTGGACGCTGGTTGTAAGTAATCATATTTGGTAACAGATTTTAATACAACAAGGATCTTGTGTGATCTTAAAATGTATTTTTACACTTCTGTAGATCATGTACATAAAAGAGGGACGTTGTCTATTCATGGATCCATTTGGGGCAACAATGGCACAACTCCTTCACTGCAGGGATGTAACAAGGTAACAGAATAAACTGTTAGGTGTGCTTTACATAGACTTATGTTCCTGCCCTCTGGACAGTACTGGGGGAGATGATCATAGAAAATGATTTGTCTTGCTTACAATCTTTATTTGTACGCTCTTTTAAATCTATGGCCAAATGAAGGAATATGGAACTGCAGTAATCTGTCTTTGTTGTACGTGCAGAGCTCTACTACGAAGGCACAATGCTGCCATTGGGAGGTGGACCTGCTCCACTGTCCCTCACCCCAAACAGCAGGACACAGCGTCATGTGGCGTCTTCGTGTGCAAGGTAACTGCAGTTTCTTTCTGTGACGACTTGCATTTCCAGTCATCCTAAAAAAAAAAAAAAAAAGTCATCCTAATGATTCCTATTGCAACCTCTGTAGCTAGCAGAACAGAGACTTGGACAACAGAGCGTGGACTACCCAGTTGGTGGAAAGGGGGCTGAACAATTAAGACTGGACATGGCCACAACCTTGATGAGAGACGCAGGTAATTTGCACCCATCAAATACACAACATTTACTTCACTGGCAGTATAATAAGTGCTATGGTGTTTTACAGATTACCTATCTGAACTGTGTCGTGCCTGTGGGGAGGAGAGCTCAGGGGCTGAGGTGGACCAGTGGGTAAGGTTATTCAACC
Source organism: Notolabrus celidotus (assembly GCF_009762535.1). Lineage (NCBI taxonomy): Eukaryota > Metazoa > Chordata > Actinopteri > Labriformes > Labridae > Notolabrus > Notolabrus celidotus. The sequence continues at coordinate 31,731,752 of NC_048284.1, read as the reverse complement.
TTTGTCCGACTATGGGCTGAAGAATGGGAACCACCATGGATATGACACCTTACAGTGACAGTTAACTCTCACCAGCACAACTTCTTAAAATGAGTATTTTACGTCACCTGCATGTTCTCACTTTGTGAAGACACTTGTGCAGCTGAATGAGCACTGACGGGTCCACAAATGGTAAAAGTGTTGGGATTTCACATTTCATTTCTCATTTTGAATTGCTTTATTGTTCCTGAGCTGTGATTAACCAAATGTTTGACACTAATGTGAGCTTCTTTGATATTTCACCTCTCCTTACAGATTGAGTGCACCAGCTGCCCAAAGTGGTACCATACACTTTGCACAAGCAACCCATCAGTTGAAGGGGACTATTTCTGTAAAGCTTGCTTATCGTAATTAATAAAACATGAAAACCCAACGTGAATGTTTTGTGTCTTAAATCTTTCTTACAATCTTAACATTGTTTCATGGGCACTTTTATCTTTGCCACTTAAAGGATCAACTTTTGGACCTAAACATGTGTTGTCTGACATTTCCATTACAGTAAACACAAAAGTAATTAAGTTGCATTTGAAGGTGATTGATGCGCATGATGTCACAAGTAAACATTTTAATTACACAAGTGAAGGACAAAGCCATTTCCATCATTGTCTCCAACCTACTAACCCACAAAGTTTGCCATGTCCACTGCACTTATATAGCCTGATGATGATCTGCCCCACATGTGTAACTCCTAATAACTCAATTATTGCTCTAATTCTAAGCAGGTGCGGTTTTAAGATCTGACTGTAATAGGTGCTCAGCCCCTTCAATTTGTGATATGGAGAATTCTTTGCAAGTGTTGGGACCCTTTTAGCATCGACTATTTAATGTCTTGGATACATTATAATAATCAGAGGTGAAAAAGAAGATACGTCATAAGTCTTGAACTGGAACAGTGATAGATGTCTAAATGTCGTATCACAACTTAATCTGGCTGACTGCACTTCACCACAGCTGACAGCTATCGCCATGTTGACTTAGAGTACAGTTTAAACATATACCTGACCATACACAGACTTTATTCTGTACTTGTAAACTTATGTAGATACGAACACAGGATGATGATCACAGGAAACACTTACAAACCGTAAACTTTTCACCATTTATTCAAGTACGAAGTGTTTGAGCGGGCTTCGACACAGCTACCTATATTTTCATTTTTCTAACAGTGACATTTACTCCACATTACGAATACTATATTCGCTAATAAAGGCGTCAACACATACGTCTTATTGCAGCGACAACTGATTTTCCATGTTTTATTTTTTATTTCGTGTGAGTTTTGACCTATTATATAACATTTTCCTGTAGGACGAGTAAATGATCTTCACGTACTTCTGTTGACATTTAGATTGATGTTCCTCCAAATGGCGTGTCGTATTATTTCAACCATGTGAACATAAACGACACCGTAGAGTCAAAGACGAGCAAAGTATTCGGATGTGTCGCATCTATCCGGACTGTCACCAGTTAAACCGTGACACCGGCACCCGTCATTGTTGGTTTGCTAGGTCACCAGAATGACCAGCTTGAGCACCGCAGGCGCTATCTGGTTTTGTTTCATGAAGAGGTAAGCAAATTACATTAGAACTGCAACTACAATGTCACGTGTAACCTTTGAGATAACACATCATGACAGTTTTGCCAAACATTGTAATGCTGCATGCACAGGCTGGACACGAAGTACAGAGTATTGAAGGTGTTTGAAACCAAGCATACACTGGGGACTCAACACAAATTATGTTGTTCAATTGTTAATTGTTTGATTGTCCCGGTACTTCATATGAAAGTTGACATTGTTGTGCAGAAAATTGTAGAAACTAACCCAGCTTCCCTCGTCTCGTAGGTTGACACAGAGCCAGTATACGGTCGGATGAACATCCTTGTGCCAGTCCTTGCTGCCTTCTTTGATGGTCAGGACCTCATGGCCAACTACAGGCTAAGTAAGCAGTCTATGGAGGCCCTCATGAGGATCCTGCCATCAAAGACGGCCCAAGGCTGGTCACATGAGGTGCAAGTCCTCATGACCGTATACTGTGACAGCTAACAATCTAATCAACCACTGGTCAGATAAGATAATTCAGCTCCCACTTCTATTTTTCACAAAGCTGCTCTCATTTAATATGTTATAGGATATTATACAATCAGAGTTCACGCAGTAATCATACCAAGTACGGCATAATCTGGTTCGTCCACGCATTTCAAATCCTGTGCGTTTGGCCGACACGGATCCAGATGTTAAAGCCCTCATCACAAACCGACGTCGCTTCACGTGACGCTCCGGAGGAGAGGACGTCTCAATTCTCTAAATACAAATCTCCTCTGGTTTCATTTCCTCGCATCTCTGGTGGGCGGGACCAAGACACGCGAGGAAGAGATGCGAGGATGGACGTTTAGAGCTTTGAGAAGCACCCATGGACTCCCTGTTAACTGACTTTGAGTGTTACCGCTGATGATTGAGAGACACGTCTAATTAGACTAAATGTCCCACACCTGTGTGAACACAGGGGAGCATGCCTATGTTACCACATTTCGGTATCTATAAGCTCTGCTTCAGCTGAAACCCTCTTCGATCAGCCCATTTTGTTTTTCTTGTAATGATTGCGATGGTGACAATTTCTTCTGCTGCTGATCGAAATAAAGTTACTCATTCATTCATTCATTCATTTCTATAAAGTGCTTGCAAAAAATCGTGGGGGAGGATGGGGCTTAAATTGAAGGGAAATGTGGGAACATAGGGATGACCTTAAACACAGTAGGTTGAGATCACAAAAAAAATAGGTTTCTTTTTGGGTTCATACACTGAAGTAAGCCTGAGTGGAGCTTCTGGGAGTCTATTGGTGACCTGGGACTTGATGCAGATGAACAAGTGATATTCCAGCGCATGTTATGGATCTGCATTTAATTTGCAGCTGCAAAAGCATCATAGAAAAATAAGTCGGTTGATAAGTGGGTTTTCATAACTGCCTGCTACACTGGAGGAACTGAAGAGTTCTCACTAAAGAACATTTTTACAGCTCAAGGTTTAGCAACAATTACCGGTTCGTTTTCACCATAGACTCATAGACTGTATAAAATTTGGACGTAGTATCCGTGATGTCACCCATCTGTTTCTGAATCGCTGTTTTGAAGCCAATCGGCAGCAGCAGCCATATTGCTTCTGTTGAGCCAGTGTGACGTAAAGAGGGCGGGCTTTGAGCCTCCTAGCCAACAGCTGCAGTGTTCCCACAGGCAGCTGTGCCTCTCATTGGAAGACTCGTAATCTCAATATCTTAAAAATTGCCGAATTAGATAAAAATTCAGCCCCCTCACAGTGAGAGGACATCGAGAAATGAGCTATTCAGACTACACTCATCTTTTGTACCAGGCTGTAAACATGTTTATTAATGCTGCAAAGATCGTCTTTTTCCCATTCATGTGTATGTGACTTCCGGAGCCAGCCTCAAGCGGATCCTCGATGAACTGCAGCTTTTAACACTTCTGCATTGACTCATATTTTTAGACCGGAGGTTGCCGCTTGCATAGACTGTATAAAATATGGACGTAGAATCCGTGACGTCATACATCTGTTTCTGAAGCGTTGTTTGAGGCAAATCGGCGGTGGCAGCCATATTGCTTCTGTCGAGCCAGTGTGGCATAAAGAGGGCGGAGTTTGAGCCTCCTAGCCAACAGCTGCAGTGTTCCCACAGGCAGCTGTGCCTCTCATTGGAAGACTCGTAATCTCAATATCTTCCAAAATGCCGCGTTAGAAAAAATTCACCCCCCTCACAGTGAGAGGACATCGAGAAATGAGCTATCCAGACTACACTCATCTTTTGTACCAGGCTGTAAACATGTTTATTTCTGCTGTAAAGATCGGCTTTTTCCCATTCATGTGTATGTGACTTCCGTTACTTCCGGAGCCAGCCTCAAGTGGACACTCGATGAACTGCAGCTTTTAACACTTCCGCATTGACTCATATTTTTAGACCGGAGGTTGCCGCTTGCATAGACTGTATAAAATATGGACGTAGTATCCGTGACGTCATACATCTGTTTCCGAAGCGCTGTTTGAGGCAAATCGGCGGTGGCAGCCATATTGCTTCTGTCGAGCCAGTGTGGCATAAAGAGGGCCGAGTTTGAGCCTCCTAGCCAACAGCTGCAGTGTTCCCACAGGCAGCTGTGCCTCTCATTGGAAGACTCGTAATCTCAATATCTTCCAAAATGCCGCGTTAGAAAAAATTCACCCCCCTCACAGTGAGAACACATCAAGAAATGAGCTATCCAGACTACACTCGTCTTTTGTACCAGGCTGTAAACATGTTTATTAATGCTGCAAAGATCGTCTTTTTCCCATTCATGTGTATGTGACTTCCGGTACTTCCGGAGCCAGCCTCAAGTGGACACTCGATGAACTGCAGCTTTTAACACTTCCACATTGGACTCATATTTTTAGACCGGAGGTTGCCGTTTGGTTTTCACGTACATGTGTTTGTTGCAGCGTTATGGCCGTTTGAGGCTACTTAAATGAGAAAAATGACAAAGCATCACTAAATAAAGCGGTCATGTAAACATTCAATTGAAATGATAATGGATGGCATTTCTGGTAAAAATGTAAATGATAATCAGATGAATAACACGTTTTAAAAGTAGCCTGATATATCTTTAATCCACTTCCTGTTCCTTCTTGCAATGATATGCGTTTATTTAAACATTACTTCACGTTGCTCAGTGTACAGATCAGCCGGCCGAGAGAGCAAATCTCAGAGAAATATTAGACTTATTTTTCAGGACAGCAACATATCCATGTTTGTGATTTTTTAGTAACACTGGCAGCATACGTGCCAGAAATTGTTGGGATCAAATGCTAAATTATAAAAAACACTTGATATCTCCTCTAGAGAATACGCTCTCGGATACTTTCGTGGACGCAGAAGTTCACTGGTAGTCTTGACTTTTCTGTGCTTTCCTTACAAAAGCCACAAGTTTGAGTCCTGTTTTGTTTTATGCTGATTGAAATCAGTGTAAGCATCAAGACAACCATAAACATCAGCTCATGGATGAATGTGTGTACTTATTTGAATTATCTAAAAGGTTACTTTGACCTCCAGAGAGGGAGAAGCTCTCTGTCATGAAGATGGACAGCTGGGTGTGTGAAGGGCTGCACTTTAATAAGCAGAAGTACTCGATTCGTGTTTTACTGCAGAGGTTTTCACAGCCTCGAAAAAGACAAAGACTGTAAGCTTTAGAGCCAACGTTAATTCTATGATTGAACCAAGTCATATAAATATCTTTACAAAGCGCATTTTTCTTTTTACATTTTCTGCAGCATATTTAAAACTGACAGAAATATGAAAATGACATATTGCACATAAGGACTCTTCATGATGAGCAGCTGTTTGAACATTTGAAGGAGTTTTATGAACGAATCAGGACAGACCCCAATGGGCTGGGCTGGTTTTCGAGAAGTGTAACTTTTTGAGAATGAGGACTAGTTCCCTTTAGTGTTTCTTTACCATTAAGGCTGATTTATACTTCTGCGTTGAATCAACGGCGTACCCTACGCCGGGGGTCCGCGTAGCTCCTGTACCTATGCCGTGGCCTACGCACGTAGCTGACGTGCACCTCCTCCAAAATGTAACTCCCCGTAGAGCCGACGCGGACCTCAAGCTCTGTGATTGGACCGCTCGGCGGCTTTGTCTTTCCCACATTTACAGCACTTCCCGGATCCCGGACATCGGCCGCACATTGGCCGTGTATTTCATCTCCTCCTCTCTACTCTTCATGTAATCATGTCTGTATGATAAACAGCAACATGTATCAGCTGTAGATTAACAGAACATGCTCTGAAACTCTGTGGAAAAGTAAACAGAGATCGTGGCGGGACCGGAAGCAGGCGGCCGGCTATCAGAGAGACCGCACTGCCCTCAGGCGTTTCAGCGGAGAATTGCTGCGTGTCACAGACACACCGACGCACAAGTATGTGGGGCTCAAGTCTGCGTCAGCCCCTGCTGCGTAGGGGAGACGCAGAAGTATAAATCAGCCTTTGGTCATTTTATTTTAAAGGATGTTCCCGTGTATTGGGGCGTTAAAGTCGGATCCTTTATCCAAATATTCAGCTGACAGGTTGTGCAGTTAGATGTGTGTTTCATAGCTGCAGGTTTCTGTCTATAATTCTACAGTAGAATAAAGTAATTCATGTAGTTTGAGAGCTGGAGACTGAAGGATAGGAGGCTCTATAGAAAAAGAATAGAGATGCAGATAAAAGAATGAAGGTGAAATAGTTCATTTTTTGCACTGAAGGGTTATATAGTGGGGCTTTGCAGACTCACACATACAAGAACACACAGAGAGCACCTCTCACGTCTCTGAAGGTGAGACAGTGAGTCAGCACAGAGGACCGGAGCCCCAGGGTGTATATAAACTCCCCACACCTGGTCTCAATCAGAGCCAATCAGACACACACACCTGACCCCGCTCTGAGGTGATTACCTCACCTCAACTCAAGGAGTCTTCAGAGTGAGTGTCCCTCACATGAAGGGGGATTAACTTTAGTTTGGAGGTTTTCTAAAAATGCCTTTGTATTCAGTTTCTTAATTCAAACCACAATTAAATGAATAAATAAATAAATAACTATTTTATCCAAAGAGAAAAATCACATGACAGCTAAGACTGACATCCAGCCTGTGCATCATGTAGTTAGTGTTTTGCAGAAATAGAAATATTAAAACACATGCAAGAATCTGATATGTGAAGAGCAGTGAGAACAGTTTAACATACAGCACAGCACAACCTGAACATGCCACAACATACAGTTCACTAGCAAGGACCACACCAACAACAGAATGAGATTTGAAAGATAGTTTATTGATCACAGATTATTGTATTGAACAATTTTGAACTCAGTCGCTTTGGGGAAGCTTCGTAGGGGATCCGCCGTAGCACCCGGGCCAACGGATCCCCTCAGGGCCTTATGGATGAGGAGGAGAGGAGCAGAAGGAGAAAGGGAAGGGAGGGAGGTATGGGGTAAACGAGAGTGAGAAAGGAGGAAATGGTCAGGTTTGAATTTATGGGAAAACGGAAGAGGTTGAGGTGTGGCCTTGCTCCTGAAATGTTGCTATTATCAGCACTAGATGTTATAACTGCACAGATATCCAACATGCATTTTTTGGATAGCAAAATGCATCCAGCTTTCATTAGAGGGTGAATTATCGTATCAGACCATTTAACCACAATAAAAGCTGACTGTATTATTTATCTGCAGCTGAATAAAAACCCCTGAAAAAACAAAAGGAGCGTTTTATGACAGCAGGCTCACCCCTGCCTCACAGATCTGCTCCACGCTGCCTTTCTGTGCAAGGCTCCTGTAGGAGGTCAGCAGTAAGCATCTCAAAGTTGTCTTTCTTCATTTCACATATGTAATGCAGGATGCAGCAAGCAGAAACCGTATCAGGCAGTATAGAAATGTCCACTTCATTGCGCTTGGCGAGGCGTCTCCAGCAGCCCTCCAAACGTCCAAAGGCATTTCAACCACTATTCGAGCAGAGCGTAGACCAAGGCTGACAGGGATTCGTTCAGGAGTCAGGTGATGACTGAATCCTTCCATGAGCTGTTTCATCAGACGATAAGCTTTAAGGTTTTCCAGATGTTTTTTTTTTTTTCAGCAGCACTTGACCAGAGAAGTGGACAGTACTCAATGTGTGACAGAACAAGTCACCTAACGACATCTTTCTTACCAAATGTGGAACAAATCTAGAATTTTTTCTAGAAATAGCACTTTTTTTTTTTCCATCTGTGAGACGATATAATCAATCTTGTCAGACAAGGACAGAACATTATCTATTTTGAGTAATTTGGTTTTATGATAATATTAAGAATACTACCTTTATTTATATAGCACATTTTAAAAGCTATGGTTTACAAAGTGCTTGAAAAGCAACAGGGCACATAAGAGAGCCTAAACAAAAATTAAAATCAGACATCAAGAAAACAAACACAAAAGACCCAAACAACGATTTAACCTGATGTCACAGGCAACACAAGAACCCGACAATATGTACTGAGACCAGAGGGACAAAGAAAGTAACAAAATTAAAGATATAAAAGAAAAGAAACAAGAAAAAGGGGCTACAAGCAGTAAAATTGAATAAAGCACTAAAAGAGGGGTAAAAGCAATACGGTGAATTAAAAGCAATACAGAGATAAAATCATCAATATAGATGAAGCACTTAAAGATAAAAGGTTTGAAAACCCTGCTTGACAGACTTTCCGTTGAGCGAGTGGCATTGCCAAGAACATTTCTACCATAAATACATTCAGTGTAGTCAATGTTCAATACCAGTTTGTTTGATTCAACCCATTTAATAATGGAGCAGCTCAGCAGGTAGATTCTCTTCTAGCCCTGCTGATGTGGATGATGCACAGAACAAAGTAGAATCATCAGCGTATAAAACCACACCTGTGTTTTTCACAACATGTGGTAAATCATTGATGAAAATTGAGAATAAACTCTATTTAATTGTATAAACTTTATTTATACCATGTATTGTAAATCAAGTGGATTTTTTTGAACATGTGCTCAGTGAAAATGGATCTTATTTTGTTCTCACTTTGTTTAACCTTATTAAAATCTGTTAACATCCAACTTCTTCATTTCTCTGAAAGCAGGTTTGACTCCAGCTGCCCAGAGATGTTCCAGCTCCTCACCAGCAGAGGGCAGTATATGAACGCTGATAAATCCTTCCACTGAGGACTCTCACTGTCTGATGATTTCTGGGGAAAAAATCTCCTCTATACAAACTGAGCTCCTCTTAATCTGCTGTCTTTAGGTACTGCTTTATTTCACCCAGCATCTTTAAACATCAACATAAGATTACATTTAAAAAGGTACATCTGGGTTTCAATGACTTTTAAATGAAGATGAATCATTTATGACACATTTGAATAATTAAAAGCCTCTGCAGTGTTGGCTGTGAGTTCACCACCACCACCACACAATGACTGACACAGAAAAGTCAAAAACACAGCCACTTGATGAGAGATCAGGACCACGATACGTGAACTGGACAATAGAGGTGAGAGGTAATGTTTCAATGAGTCCAAAGCATGTCAGATTTTATTTAAAGCTTAGTGACTTTCTGATCCAGCTCTGTGTGCACACTGGAAATTAAAAGAGTGAAAACGACCCAGCCTTTGGCACGGCTGGAGACAGACTTTAGTGACGCGGGGGCAAACTGGGGCACTCAGCGACTGGTGACCGTGAAGTGTCAGGACAAACATGAATGAATCATTTATCTACCTCTCTATCTCCACCTATCTACTCTAACTACTTAAAGGAAGTGTTGAAGACATGGTTTATTTATTACTTTTGAAAGGTCACACAACAAAATGACAACATTAAAATCTTCTTAGCTTAAATCTTAAAAAGATATATGTCCAAAGTAATAACTCAAAACACAAATAAATGGAAATTTGCTACATAGAAATGCAAAGAAAACTGTTGGCAGCCTGCTGCAAAGAAGCTGCAACCTCCAGTCAGGAGAAATGAAGCCCATGTGGAAGTGTTTAAAACTGCAGTTCCTCGAGTGTCCACTTGAGGCTGGTTTCAAAAGTACTGAAAGCAACATACACACCCATTCAAAAAAGCAAAAATAAACATGTTTACAAAAAATGGTTTTAGTCTGAATCGCTTATTTCTCCATCGGCACATACTGTGCGGGAGGTGAATTGTTTTTTAACTCAGTATAAAATATAAAGATTACAAGTTTTGCATATTTAGGGGCACAGCTGACTCGACATACAGGCGGGCCTGCTTCAGCTACACCTCTTCGCCTCTTGTCAGGTTGACCAAAAGCTAGGTTAAATCTGCATTCCCAATATGGTGACCACCATTGATCTGCTTCAGAACTCCGCTTCAGAAACCAATGGGTGATGTCACTGAGGCTACATCCATGATTTAAACAGGCCATGGTTGCAACCTCTGGCCGTGAGAATTGAAGCCAATGCGGAAGTGTTATAAACTGCAGTTCCTCGAGTGTCCACTAGAGGCTGGCTCTGGAAGTACCAGAAACCACATACACATCCATTCAAAGAAGAGGCTCTTTACAGCAGAAATAAACATGTTTACAGCCTGGTTAAAAAAACTAGTGTAGTCTGGACATAGACTGTTGTCCAGCGTTGCTCCGCCTTTTCCCATTGTACGGTTTTGAAGCCAAAAAAACCCTGTTCCAATGCGCAGCCATTGTGCAGCCAGAGTCTGCGCAGTAGATAATTTCTGTGGTTGCCATGGAAATTTCTGTGTTGCCACGGTAACGAGCTTCGCCCTACAGCATACCGTCATGAGATCCTTCGGAGTTTCCCTCTACGACAGCTGTCAAGCAAAGTGAATCCACAAGTAAAACCCCGTTTTTTAACCTCTAATAACTAACGAAAAAGAAACTTTTCAGGGCCTTGAACACAAAAAAGTTAAATACTAACTACATATCACCACAGCATACGGATGTGAGAAACATTCGTATGACGTTTATTTATTTTTTAAAGTTTGACTGCAGCCCCATTCAAATGAATGGGGGAGACTGAGTTTTTGACCTATACTGCAGCCAGCCACCAGGGGGAAGAGTTTTTGTGGAAGCTTCACTTCCAGCCGAGCGAGCTGCACCCTTGAGTCTGGATAATTCATTTCTAGATCGGCACACACTGCACAGAGGGTGAATTTTTACATAACGCAGTAGTTTTGAAGATATTAAGATTACGAGTCTTCCATTATGACAGGCACAGCTGACTTGATTGTCATACGGGAGGCACAAAGCCTGTCTCTTTACCTCACACTAAGTTAGGTTTAGTTCCACATTTCCAATATGGCTCCCACCGATGATTGGCTCCAATTCAGAAACAGATGGGTGACGTCACGGTCTATGGTTGCAACAAAGTCTAAAAGATGTTTTTAACACTCAGCTAACCTCTAACCAATCGCAGTTCAGGTTTTTAACATGGGCCAATCAAGTCCCAGGGGGGCAGGGCCACCCTTACTTACCCCCTGAATCAGCCCCTGGCTTTTGGGTGCCCAGGAGTTCATTTTTTTGCCATTACTCTATCAGGTATTAACTTGTTTTGTCACTTACAGCCGTTACATCGCTCAGCTCATCAGACTCCATCCACAAACCATAATATTGTCTTGAAGAATGAAGAATTGTCAAGTTTGATTCCATAATACACAACCATTGTGCCAGGTTAGCACAAACCATTTACAACAGCAGAGTGACAAACTGACACAAACGTATTCACTGATTGAGACAGGAACACAAGTAACACTCCTGTACTCTGTGAGGTCAGACTACTGGAGTCTGGTGGCTTAAAAGAGACTGATGTTTCTTTCTGGAGTCCCTGAGCTCCCTTGTCTCGTAGGTTCCTCTGGATCTCTGCCGTAGATGGCCTGCTGCTGTGGACATGCCAGACTCCAGCTGCTACAACTACTACTATACATTTCACCACTATCATCTCTCTCTCTCTTCATCTCCCTCTATCCCTCTCTCCAACACGGTCTCAGCAGATGTGTGTCTAACATGAGTCTGGTCCTGCTGGAGGTTTAAAGGAAGTTTGTCCTTGCCACTGTAACTTCCTAAATGCTGCAAAGTGCTCTGCTCATGGTGGATTAAGATGAGATCAGACTGAGTCCTGTCTGTAAGAGGGGACTGGATCTTATCCGGTCTTGATGTTGGGTCTTTGTTAATAATAGAACATAGAGTACAGTCTGGACCTGCTCTGTTTGGAAAGAGTCTGAGGAGAACATTTCTTGTGATTTGGTGCTATATGAATAAGATCATGAGTGATGTGGCTTCTTGATAGAACATATAAAAAATGTAAGGAAATATCTGAAATATTTGGAGCAATATCAAAATGTTATTATAGTGATATTTGGATTTTATACACACACGGCTAATATCTGTAATCAGGTCGGGCTGATTTGCATGTGGAACAGTTTCTCTGAATGGAATGTATAATTTTTTAAATGTCTGATCTTTCTTTCATGCTGCACGTTTGTTGCGGATGTTCAGGTGTGAGGTCAGCTGAGGTCACGTTAAGCTGTGATGAGTTCACACAGGTGGTGGAGCTGAGGATGAGGAGGAGGGGCTCTAATACACATAATTACTGATTTAAAAATGAAATGACTGCAGAAATACTGACGATAAGGAGGGTAAATAAAAACCTCTCGGAGCTCCTTCAGTATCTGACCTCACTGAGTCGGAGTGTTGATCCGGAAGCTTCCTCCGTGAGTGAATTAACCTGAGAGAGACCTGAGATAAAGAGCTGCTGAAACGATCTCACTGCTGCTGGGCTTCATGTTCACACCTGAAATTAGCGTCTATTTCCATCCCCTGTTTGTGTTTGGGTCGTTAAACGTAGAGGCGTCTTGTTAGACAAGAGTGAAATCATCTGCACTGTACCATGAAGATTATTGCAGCACAGCAGGGGAGTGCTGAAAAGGCAAATCTTTCATTTAACTTCAGTCTGTTTGTTTGGATCCAAACTGTAGTGAACTTCCATCACGGGTCAAAGACCAACACTCAAACAACTTACTCTAAGTCAGGGGTGTCAAACTCATTTCAGTTCAGGGGCCACATACAGCCCAAGTTGATCTCAAGTGGGCCGGACCAGTAAAATTAGAACATAATAACCAATAGAGAAGGAAAACTCAAAATATTACAATGTACAAGTACATTCTGAAAATGTTCACATTACATGATCCATCTTTTTACAAAAACAGCCATGATGAGTCTCATAGTGGGGCAGAATGTGATATTCTTTAAGCCCTGAAACCTGCTGCAAACACACCAAACACACAGGTTACCCAGTCACCTGACGCACAGAGTAATGTTTACTGCAAAATAACTGATTTATTATAATAATAATGAGGAAGGTAAAGTTGACTATTTTGGACTCCTCAGCTCCAGCATGAACAGATTGCTTGCTGGACAGTGTTGTATGCAGGGGTGTAGTTGTAGTGCTAGTAGTGACGGAGCGCACCTATGACGTATACACATGTATGGCAAGCATGCGCACGATATGTGGCTCTTTTTTTAGAAAAAGGTATATCTCAGCTCCTGCTGTTACAAATTTACATATGCAAAAACTCAAGTGTTGATTGGATTTTGAGGTGCTCTAAAAAAGTCTATGAATTTCCACTGGATTATGCGAACTGCAAATATTCTCCCAGAGTGCCGTTCAGGTGTGCTCCATAAGCACTATGATTGCATGTGACCCCCAGAGGACAAATTTGAAATAGTAGTTACTTTTATTGAAAAATGGCAGTTAATGTCTCCTCTGTCATTTTTTTCACTTTGGGAAGTCGTCCGCGGGCCAGATTTGAACCTCTGAAGGGCCGGTTTTGGCCCACGGGCCGTATGTTTGACACCCCTGCTCTAAGTGATGATGTGTAAATGGTTTGCTGAAATATGTAAGGTCTTCCTGAAAGACATCATTGTCTGGATGGCAGCATATGTTGTTCCTAAACCTGTATATGTTGTTCAGCATTAATGGAGCCTTCACAGATGTGTCAGCTACCCATGCCATGGACTCGTATGATCCCCATACCACCAGGGACGCTGGCTTTGAACTGTCCACTGATATCAAGCTGGAAAGTCATCCACTTTAGTACACAGCGTCCATGATTTCCAAAAAGGGTGTCACCTCTGCATTTGTTGATACAGAAACAAACTGTGTTCACATACAATGGTTTCTGGAGGTGATTTTGACCTCTCCTTATTATTGAAATGTGTTATATTTCTATCTAGAAATAATATATCTTGATAATTATCATTGTTTTATCCCCTGCCCTAGCCAAGGCATCCATATAGCTGACATACAGGGTGATGGCATGCATATAGTAACGCGGCTGTTGTAGGTGGAGAGAGCTAGCGGTCTTAGCAGTTAGCAAGACAGGGAGTAGCATTAGAAAGCTGCAAAAGTGGGGATCTCCACACGGCAGTTTATTGCACAGAATTGATGAGTTGATCTTATCAAGAACCAAGAAGAATCAAGAAAGCTTTATTGCCAAGTGAGCTTGCATTCACTCACGAGGAATTTGGCGTGGTGAATGGAACACTGGTACTTAACAATGTGAGGACAGGGAGGACAATAAATATATAAACCTAAAATATAATCTAAAAATTAAAAAAAAAATACTATCTGTACAAAGAAAGGTATATGTACTTTTAAAGACATGGATAATTTAAATTAGCCTCAGCCAGAGTGCACATTTAGGCAGATGAATATAATAATGAATTATGTTGTGGATTAAATTACAATATTGCACGTGGTTATTGAGGTATTTCACCAGAGATCAAAGTATTGCACATATATGTGATATATCACAGGAGTCTTTAGTGCCAGGTTATAATGCAAGATCTCTACTGTGCTATATTCATACATCACGAGTCAAAAGTTTGGACACACCTTCTCATTCAATGGTTTTTATTTATTTTAATTATTTTCAACATTGTAGATTAATACTGAAGACATGAAAACTATGGAATAATCTCTTTTTGCCATAATCTGGATTGCAACAGTAGTCAAATAGGGCTATCCATTGTGTACTAACCCTACCTTTGAACAACACAACTGATGGTCTCAAACACATTAAGAAGGCAAGTCATTCTACAAATGAACTCTTAACAAGGCTCATGCTAATTAGAAACCCGCTAGCCCAATTTAGCTTGTTGTTTAGCATAGACTAAACTGGTGTCTATTGAACAAATCAGTAATCAGTATTTCAATTTCTGTATTTATAGATAGTCTTCATGATGATGGCGAGGCGGAGGTCGCCTGTTGTCTCGGCACATCCACGATCAGTTCCTTGAAGCAAGTTTGTCAATGTTCCTGTTTTGTCAATGTTCCTGTTTTGATTAAAAATGCAATGAATCACACACAGTCCTCTTATTTCATTTGTTCAAAAAAAACTTCTATACACATGTACAAGCTTTATACTGCATTGATCTTAACTTTGATAATAATGTTGGGCTGCCTAGAAATATTTTAAACCATTGAACAATTAATCTTCCATTCATTATATTTATTCTGATTTCTATATGAATCAATAACAAACAGCGACCGGTATTGTCTAATTCTATTATTAACTGTCTTATTAAAAGCTTAATGTTGACATACTCCTACAGAAGGGACGGGTGATATTTTTTCTTTCTCAAAACTGCACAGCCTGTCAAACCTATTACCCATTTCTATATTGATTCAAAAAGAACACTTCAGACAGATCTCTTTTTTGATTTTTATTGAAAAAATGAAAACAAATATATACATAAATCACGTTGGTCTTCCTCACTCTGCTGCATCATTCTCTCCTCCCGCTGCATCTGCCTCTCCTCTCGCTCATCCGCCCGATGGTGAGGGTGAGCTGCAGCTCAAAGGTCACTGACTTTAAATGAACCAGACTTTGGGGTGCTGGTGGCCTAACGGTCTAAGCGCCCCCCATTAACAGAGTCCATAGTCTTCGTTGCAGAGGTCGCTAGTTTGAATCCCGGCCTTTATCATGTGCTGCACCCCCCCCCCCCCCCCCCCTCTACTCACCACATTGACATGGTTAGAGACAGCCCTCCAGGCTCTCTGCATCTCAAACGTCTTTGTTCATAGAAGGAGTCTGATGCGGGGAAACAACAGACCTTTGGATTTAGTTCACCATTCAGATTCAAATATTTAACATGGCTGTGTAGTAGAACAAAATTAACTTTGAAAGCAGCTGAGTGCTACAAACATCGGTCTCCCACTGTCCCCTGTGTGTCCCCACCCAGTTGTCCTCTGAGACCTCATTAATCCAGTCCTGATTGTGGCTCTAGCCCTCTGCTGGCCTGTGTGACCGTCCTGTTGCCAGTACAGTGATCCAGGAGATGTAGAGCAGGCCTGTCTCCATGTTTTCACAGAGACAGTGATCTGTGTTCAGTCAGAGCTCAGTCACCGCAGACTGCAGCCGAGCTCGGGGACACGGCAGATGTGACCGCAGCTGCACCCGTCTGCAGCTCCGAGGTCTCATTAGCAGCACGGCTGTGTAGACAGCCACGAGCATCGTTCGCTTTAATATCACATGTTGGACATATGTAACAGAAAAATACATGAGGTCTGTTTACTTTGGAGAATATCTTGTCCTCTGATCTGTTCCCACCAAGAGATCCTCCAAAATCTCACACTCTGATCTTTAAAACTGAACTAGATGAGGAGAGCTAAAGGAGCGTAACAGATCCTCACCACAGAGTGAGAAACACATGAAGGCTGATTCAATCATTGAGATGAGAATTTATATTGATACCTTTTGAACAGCAGAGGGAGGCCATCTACCACTCTTGTGGTCTGGTCCATCTCTGATCTCTCACTGAAACCAGATCTCATAGGTTTATATTCTGGTCAGTGTGTTAACTTCCCCTGGATCCGCTCCGTTGCGCTCCAGCTGCGTCTCTGATCCGGCAGGTTATTATCTGGCCCTGCGGATCAGATAAGCAAGTCTTCTATTTTTGCCGGATGCCGGAGCACGACGCATCAATCTCAACAGAGCAGATGGAGCGGGACAGGAAGTCAGGCACCAAAACAAAATGAAAACATCCGGTTAATTTTCAGAATAAAACACTCTGTGTTATCACCAGATCATATTTCACTTAACTACAACAACAAACTGTCATGATGAGCGGAGCCAGGCCTGGAGTCAACAGGTCAGAGGTTTTCAGAGGACCAGAAAGACAACATGGATGAGGAGAGGAGGAGGAGAATCCATGATTCAGTAATTACCTTGACTTTACTGAAGTCAAATTCCTTGTGTGTTCAAGCATACTTGGCGAATAAAGCTGATTCTGATTCTGATTCTGATTCTGACCTCGGGAAAACCTTGGTCACATGACTCAAGCTGTCCGGAGGTCCTGCTCTGTGCTGCAGTCTGAGAACACAACCGGTGGATGTTGACGGATGAGAGAGCACGGAGCCAGACTGGACACGGATCTGGTGGAAGTCTTGTGTCAGAATAAGAATCTAAGCTGAGAAGTGGACTTTTGTTGTGTATGGATTAGCTTTGGTCATTACAGTCCATTTCTCTGCTGCATGCTGAAGAAATCTACTGGATTAACTCCAAAACGTTTTGGCACTTAAATTCATTCAGAGTCTGAAATATGTCTGGGATAATGTATAATTAGACGCTTGTTATGCCAAGTAGAATCCTGACAGGGTGAGACAAGACATGAAGGTCTTGAAATACTAATTAAGCAGTACAGGACCGGACCGCAGCAGATCAGAGATGGACCGGACTTGGATCTGGTGGAAGTGCCGGGTTACACATTCCAAGTGATGAGGAGCAACAGTCACATTATGTGATGCCTACTTTGTTCTAAAAGGTGGAAATCTTGAGCTTCAACATCGAACAATTAAATCTTAAAAAGCACGTCATAGTTAGTAATCAGTAAGGTAAGCTAAGGATCATACTGGTTAATATTAAATCTTAAAAAGCACGTCATAGTTAGTAATCAGTAAGGTAAGCTAAGGATCGTACTGGATAATATTAAATCTTAAAAACATGTCATGGTGAGTAATCAGTGAGGTAAGCTAAGGATCATACTGGTTAATATTAAAGCTTAAAAACATGTCATGGTGAGTAATCAGTGAGGTAAGCTAAGGATCATACTGGTTAATATTAAATCTTAAAAGCATGTTAGAAATGTTGGAAAGTAATCTTAACTAACTTATAAGAGCAGTAAGGTAGCATGCTAATAAAAACAGCTCCTTCTGAAGCTCAACAGTCAGAATCAGAATCAGAAAAACTGTATTTATCCCGGGGAGGGAAATTTGGTCATTACAGAGCTTTTATAAACAGTATATAAGAAATTCAAAATATTAATAGAAAAGGGAATAAAATAAGATACTGAAACATAAAAGTAGAGTAACATAAAATAAAGATAAAATAAAATAAAATAATACTAAAGTATATACAGAAGCTCAGAATAGTTAGAATTATCTATGTACAAAAGCACTGGGATTGAAGGAGATATATACAAGGATGTTAGAATGGCAGGGATATTGCACAGTTATTGTGCACAGTACAGGTTATTGTTCTGTGATCAGAGGGAGGAGTTGAGAGAATCTCAGAGAGATTCTTCAGGATTGAGTTCATTGCCTTTTTAAACACTTTAGTGTTCTATGTTTCAATACTTTCAAATAATGTTTTTAAGTAAGATGTACTGAAAATAAGTTAAAGGTTAAAAGAAAGTTTGGAAGGCATAAAATATCTAAGATATCTGTTTTATTGTAATGTTAGAGTATTATAGATGAATAGATCATTAAATGTCTCATGTTCTGATCACATCTCAGACACAGTTTGAAGTTTCAGCTTGTTTTAAAAAATGAAAGTGAGTACATTAGTTTGAGCACAGTGCAGCTTCTCTTTCTTTAATGTTTGAAAGTGAACCATGACTAACAACATTCATTTTGGCATTTTCCTATTTATGTCACTTTATTAAAGGCAGTGCACATTGTTATTAGTGTTTCCAATACATACAATTTCATATGTGGTACAACAAGAAGTTCACTATTCTCACTATTTGAGTAGTATTTCATGACGTACTTATTTAGTCTTACACAAGTACTTATTTCTATCAATCAAACAAACAATCAATCAATCAATCAATCAATCAATCAATCAATCAATCAGACTTTATTTATAAAGCGCTTTTCATACAATGACATTGTAACACAAAGTGCTGAACATAAAAGCAACCTAAAATAGAATAAATTAAGAAAAAGATCCCACCCCCAGCCCCGATCCCAAACCCACCCCACAATCCTAAGTTTGAGAACACAATATATGCAACAATAGTAATAATAAATAAATAATAAAAATGTACCACCATTTCAAGGAAATTTCAGCAATCTCTCCTTGGGATTACAGACTAACCTTCAGTGAATTTGATGATGTGTAACCATTCCATCTAATCTTATATGTGTATAAATTGAATTTATAGTCTTACTTATAAATTAAGTCGTATTAATCTTAATCCGTCCTGGACTTCTAAAAAACTAAAAAGGATTTCCACGAACCTGGAGGACATCCTCTGTGGGCGAGGTCACAGCTGATGAGATTTGATGTGGATATCAGATTTCTGACATTGTTTACGATGAACCTCTCCAGAGAGGGAGAGCTGTTTGAGCTGAAAGTTAAATAAAGAAGGCTTAAGGTGGAAAATGATGCAACTTTTCTTGGCTGCAGCTTCACTTGAAGAACTAAGGGGTCCGGGGGAAGGAAAGAAACAGACTTTGTTGGATTATAGATCAAAGAAGTATAAAAAATCAAATGTCCTTTTATCTAATCCGATCATATCATGAAAGAAAACAAAGAAGACGAAGGACTTTATTAAAGGACTGAATTCAAACAAATAGACTGTATGAGCTTTTAGAAACCCTGATGAACACACAGGCCCACGTCCAAACAAAACATCTTTATTTTAGTTTTCAATTTGACTTCTTTTATGTTGTTTTACTAAAAGGACATTTTTGGGGGCGGCAGTAGCTCAGTCCATAGGGACTTGGCTTGGGAACCGAAGGGTCGCCGGTTCGAGTCCCAGTATGGACGAAGTTTGGCAAGTGGACTGGTGACTGGAGAGGTGTTGGTTCACCTGCCTGGGCACTGCCGAGGTGCCCTTGAGCAAGGCATCAAACCCCCAACTGCTCGGGGTGCGCTGGTTGACGGCAGCATCCTCACTCTGACATATCTCCCTAAGCATGTTCACTGCATGTGTGTGCATTGTATGTATATACCAAAAAAACTGTATGTGTAGCATGTCCAATATAGCACGAGTGAAAAAATTTAATTTCCCCCCTGGGGATCAATAAAGTACCTTTCTTCTTTCTTCTTCTTCTTAAGACATCAAACAAATCCCTCATGAAGGTTGATCAGCTGTCTGAAGATAAACAGAACTATCAGACCCGGGGTGACACAAGACCTCTCTGATTGATCCCCACTTCTGATCTGTGATCGTTATTTATCCTGCACTTCACAACAGGCTGAATTTATTTTCTTTGCTTTTGAATTCATCCCATTTTCTGTATTTGAATACAAACTGGTTAAGGCAGAGGTGATGACTGGAGACTGAAGTGAAATAAATGATGTTCATTACTGAGTGTGTGCACCCCTGTAAAAGTCAGCGCTCCAGTTATGTCACTCCAAACAACAGAGTCTGTGTTCCAGACAGTGAGACAGAAATCTTCATAAACTGAACCTGTCCAGGTTTTCATGTTATTTATTGTTTGGAATTTTGCAGAGATGCTTCTTTACCAGTTATTTCTTTCAAGCAAAACCAGAAATATTTGTTCCAAACTGAAAGCATAAAAAATCTTCTGTCTGAATAAAGAGGTTTTTGAAGGGCATCTTATCATCCTAGTTTCACCTGCTGTCTTTATTTTATTGCTGCACTGTTTTTAAAAGTGACGAGTTAAAGTTTATATTTGTTCTTATTGTTTTTTTAACCCTGTTTTTACCTTTGCTGTTGTATTGATGTTTCCTGTAGCACTTTGAGATTCCCTCAAAATGTAAAATGTTATATTTTCTATATAGCATTATAATTTTTTATTAAAGTTAAAGAAGCTCTGAGATCCTTTATCAAAAAAAATAATAGAAACTTGGCCTTCAGTGTTAATGCATCCATCATGATGGGATTGAATTCTAAATTGAACTTTCTATTTATCTGTGTGCTATTTTGTCCCTTTTAGGACACCGCAGGTTAGCTGCCGCATTGTCTTCCTGCTTCCTGCTGCTGCTATGATGGAAACTAGCGACACCACTTTGCCTTTGAATCGAATAATTCACTTTAAAAAAAACTCCCTATCAAAGTCAGAAGTAATATGCACTGAGTACTTTGAATTTGAGCTCCAGCTGCAGCTGATCAGACTGATGTCAGCAGAAAACTGCATTTCAATCAGGAGAGACCAAGCTGCAACCTCCGGTCTAAAAATATGAGTCCAATGTGGAAGTGTTCAAAGCTGCAATTCATCGAGGAGCCGCTTGAGGATGGCTCCGGAAGTCACATACACATGAATGGGGAAAAGCCGATCTTTACATCAGAAATAAACATGTTTACAGTCTGGTACAAAAGACGAGTGTAGTCTGGATAGCTCATGTCTTGATGTCCTCTCACTGGAAGGGGTAGAATTTTTTTCTAATGCTGCAATTTCGAAGATATTGAGATTACTAGTCTTCCAATGAGAGGCACAGCTGCCTGCGGGAACACTGCAGCTGTTGGCTAGGAGGCTCAAACTCCGCCTCTTTATACCACACTGGCTCGACAGAAGCAATATGGCTGCCACAGCCGATTGGTCTCCAAACAGCTCTTCTGAAACAGATGGGTGACGTCACGGATACTACATCCATATTTTATACAGTCTATGGGAGAGACACAGTTTGAAGATCAAACATTATTTATTACAACTTCATGAATAATGAAACTTGACAGAAATCTTTGGTGTAAGGACTCTATGGGGATAATTTTGTGAGGGTAGGATGCATGAATTTGGCAGCAGACGAAATCCCCCTAGAGTCCAGACTCCCGTGGTGGTGGTTGATGAATTCCAGGAATTGAAGACCTGCAGAGACCAGGTGGAGAAGGGGAGGTAGAGGGGAGCGCACCATCAATGCAAGAAGGAACTAGTTGGAGAGAGAGACACATTTAAAAAGACAGCAGAGAGTTGATAGGCTGACGATAAGGGCGTGCCACTGAGCTATTGGATGACAGCCACCGCTGATTAACCAATGACAGCTCCAGAGCATGCAGCTGGAAGCAGGTGAGCTATTGAACGAGGGAGAGGAGAGTTAAACTACTGCTGTGATTGCTTTTATAGTCTCCCTGTCTGAACTTTCACTAGAGCTATCACAAAAGCTGTCAGAGAAGGCTGACGTGGATCATCACAGACCTGTGATGCCGCGTTCACACCAGACGCTAACGATTGCGCTATTCACGCAAATACAAACGCGGACAACATGTAATTCATTCGCGCAAATGACTTTATTCGGGTTTGGTGTGAATGCCACATGAAAATGACAAACAATTCAAGGGAGATACTTACAGCACCGAAGGACAGTGAGCACTGAGGAAGACTCTGGTCACAGGAATGTCCTCGAGTTGGCATTTGTGACCAGTGACCTGATTTACTGACACAGGGAACAACAGTTTCATGCAAACAGGACCAGTAGGAAAAAAAATAAAATAAGATTAAATAAAAAATATATAAAGAAATTAATTCCTTTAGTTATTTAAAATCAATTTTATGTCTTTGAAAATATGTTTTTATGACCTGCTTGTTTTATTTTGCACTTTTTAACCGGGCTTTTGAGAAATGAACAAAACATGTAATTGTTAGATTAATAAGATTGTGAGACAAAGAAAGTAACCAAACTGGAAGTCCTGAAAAGTGCAAATGTTGCATTTTTCCAGGGATCACTGGACGTCAGTGAGTGATTAAAACGATCTCAGATTAACCGCACGTCATAGTGACACTGGATATTTTTGACACAAACACCTGTATGTTGTCTTAATGTGTAACGTGTAAATGTTTCCCTTTGAGGCTGTCTCCTCTCTCTGAGTCGTGGTTTCAGACCGTCCTGGTGCAGCATTGAGTTAAATAATGAATCCCAAAGTTAAGATCATAAAGTTCATTTAATTCCTGAATGAAGACCTCAGCAAGAATGGCTTAACAATGTTCATGTAGACTTAAATTCTGTTTTAAAATGTAAAATAATACAATTTGAAACACGTGATTACATACATGATTTAATGACAGCCTTAAAATATACGGATTATTAAATGTTGTATTTTTTGTAAATATTTGTAAATAAATGTTGTATTTTCTTAAACGTGTTTGTTGAGTCATCTTTAGATAGCTTCCAAATGTTAGCGCCTTCTACCTTCATCATTTCACTTTAACAAACTGAGACTGAGAATGAAAACAGTGAAGCCTCTAACTTCACTCCAGCCCGTTCGTCTGCAGCTGTGTGCTGAGTTGTGTACTGACTCACACACAGGGGACAGAAAAGTCTGCTTTCAACCTTTTATTATTTAAAAGTACAAGAGCTGTTAATGCTTAAACTGAGAGTCACTATTGTCCCAATGCAGCCCTCTCTGAATGTCCTTAGAAGAGCTACACACTGAGTGAGTGTCTTACATATTGTTCAGTTCATGTTTGATACTTTATATATGGACGTTTAATATAAACACAAGTATTATCATTTATTTTTACGTTATTTTGTATTGCTATTTTTAGTCCTGGACATCCCAGCTGGGCCTCGTGGCTCAGCACTGTTTCAGTTCTGTGAACTTGCACGAGGCCGGATGAGGAAATCAACTTCCTCTCTTTTTTAGCTCATTAGGTTTAATCGGGTAGGTTTCTCCAGCTTTGCCCCTGGCCACCCTCTGTGCAGTCAGATGCTTTTGGTCCAGCTCAGGCTTGGATGTCTAAATCACTTTAATTAGAGGGCTAATTGGTGACTCTCACAGCCGGCTTCCTCCAGAAAAATATTACTTTGGTCTGGGTTCAGTGCCTCATGCCAATAAGATTACTGCAGAGTGATGACATCCATAAAAAGCAGAGCATGGCTTCACTCCTTGATGATGAAATGTTTAGCTTAGTCTTGAGTTTCATCTGTAACTAAAGTCGACAGCTCTGCCAGGGGAGCTAAACATGCTCTGGTTGGTGTGGGCTTTGTTGCTGAGGCCTGACACCTCGTCTCGTTAATTCCTCAGCAGATGTAGGATGAGGATTCACACTCAGAGCCAAACAGATGCTCACAGCTCTCTGTCAGTCCCTCAGGTGCTGCTGGGTAAGAGGCTGGGCTTCCTCCAGCACACCTCTGCTGCGCTGTCAGCCGCCTCCTCCTGAGAGCACCAACACATCTGACACTGTAGATATCTCAAGAGCACATAGCAAGCTGCAGGAACCACATACACACCCTACGAAAATAACACAAAAATACACACGAAAAAAACAAGCACAAAGGCGTTTTTTCGACCAGAGGAACTGGACCTCAGAACTACGTGCATTTCAACTGGAGGACCCAGGGTCCAAACTTAGTTCAGGGGTGGATAATCTCACCCTGAAAAGCCCCTGCTAGGGGGGTAGTACTTTTCAAAGGTCCCGGGACTTTCGGGGGGCAGGGCCTGCAATGCTGAACGTGTCTGATTGGTAGATTAACCGCAGTGTTTTTATTCCACCCGCCGTCCACGATAACAACACACACATCTGTGATTCACTTGATTTCTCTTTCTTTCATTAGTTTTTATTTGTTCTATCTTTTTTGTATGTGTGTGTTCTTTTCAAAATAAGAAGCTGTGATTCTCTTGATTTAGCAGCTTGTAACAGTAGTCTTCTGTCAGCCCACCGTGAATGTGCCTCTCCCGGTGTTACGATTTTAAAAGTGACCCTGTAAACTGGAGACCTTCAGCTGAACGTGTCAGTGTTTGTGGAGTTTACACAGCTGTTGAAACACAGAGGGAGTTCCTGGGAATGCAAACTAGTTTAGTTTTTATTAAGATTTCAAAATATCCTCATCAGATATTTAATGATCGTCTAAAGACGTTTATGAGGGATGCATCCGGCTGAAAGTCTCCAGTTAACAGGGTCGCTGTTTAAACCAAAACACCGGCCGATCTCTGCCACGGCTTTCTGAGTTCAAAAGGATTTTAAAGCCGTGTTGAAACGTCTTTGCTACTCGCGCTTATCTCCTCTCACGTGTTGATTCAGTGAATCCATCTGTGATGAAATATAGCACCATCTAAAACAGTGCCAGCTGAGTCTCTTCATGCTAACAGGCTAACTGTTGTGTTGCTCATAATGATACCTGCCTGTCCGTCTGCTTCTATGGTGTCATCTGTGACGAATGGCATACGTCTTTGTTTTACTGCCCTCTACTGGTCTGGTGGTGTAGTGCATTTACTGATTTTTTTTTCTCCTGCATCACTGGCCTGATTTGCACAATCTACCCAAGACTTCAGCCCGCGGTCGAAACGCAGACAACAATGGGGGCACAGGAACCTTTAAGTTCAGGGTAAAGTAGTTCTGAGGGCTAAAAGACCCAGAAATCTTGGTCAAAACGCACCTAAAGATACCGGACACAGCTGCACAAAAAAAAACAAAAAAACAACTCATCCTTTAAATGACCTGAAAACTGTGCCCATCAAGCTGTACATCATCAGTCTTGACAGAATGATGACAGAGAGCTGCTCATTCCTCATAAATGATAAATGCACCAAGAACTGCAGTTCATTGAGTGTCCACTAGAGGCAGTCTCCAAAAAATTAGTCAAACCCCATAAGAACCCATTTTAAAATATCTGACTTTACCCCTGAAAGAAACACATTTACAGTCTGGTACAATCAAGTTTTAGTCTCTGTTTCTCATATCTAATTATGACAACTTTAATTTCATTTTAATTTGATGCTCAGAGCATGATCACATGGTATGGAGCCACAGACAGAAGATAAATTACAAATACCCCAAAAATATAATTATGGCACAAGGCATGGCTGAAGTACAACAGATCTTATTTAAACATTGGATGGACATTCTTCAGAAAATCCCCTAATTTACAGATAACTTTTGGGTTATCTGATTGCAGCAATAGAATTAATTTAAACACAGAGGGACGTTTTAGATAATACTTTGGTATGAACCTCTCTCTATAACTCAGAATGCTTGTGTTCTTACATTCTAAACAAAATATGGTACTCATCACCCACACGATCATCATTACAGAGATTACAAATCCTCTGTTTTCTATACAGGCCTTTATACCTTCCCGTGACCTTAGGGATCCTGGTGTTATTCAGATAGCTTGTCTATACTTCTGGTTTTCAACTAACAAATATTTTTCTAGTTTTATGTCTTGTTTAAGTTGTACATATAAAGCCTTTTATCCAGTTCCCCTTGCCACTTTTGCAGAAACTGATCAAACTTTCTCAATTTACTAAAAATAGAAAACATTGCACGGAAAGCTTGCTTATGATGCTCCTTAAGGGCGCTTTTAAATGCACCGTTGTAATTCACGGTGACACCAAGGTATTCAAAATAATGTACAATCTCTTACTCTGCAACTGTATAAGGCTTAATTTTTTTATAACTGAACTATTTTATTATTCAATTATGTAAACTCTAAGTTAGGCATAATAAGGGGAATGGCCTCTTTGAGTGATAGGTGTGAGACACTATCTAAGAGTCAGTTGTGCATCCAGTTAAGTTAAAAACAACAACATCCTAAAGAATCTGCTTCAAGGTCTTTCATTTAAAAACATGTAATGACACCAGTTCCTTGAGTCTCAGGTGACTCTGCAGTAAGTTCAGGCTGAGGGTGAAGAATACCCAGAAGCCTTTTTCCCAATTTCTGTTTGGGCATTTGGGACAGAGAGCATAAAGAAGTCCTGGGAATGTAATAAATACTGACCAGCGTGATAAAAACACAGAGACAGAGTGGCAGCAGGCCAAGAATGCCTTTATAGATCAAGGTGTATCAGCCTACGTGTTACCTGAGATGGCCTACCCTAACCCAGGAGTCCAACTCACAACTGAGTCAGAGCTTTACCATTGGTAATCAACTTTCAGGACCTTTACCCCTGGGCTGTTTATTTTTGGTGTTGGAGATATTTGGCAAATATTCTGTCTCGCTGTCTGTGTTAAATGTGGCTGCTAATTCAGATTGAGTCTTTAGATGACAATTCCTTCTAGTTGTTGTCACATTTTAGTCTTTCCAGCCCTATATAGTTTTAGTCGATGGAAAGTCAAAACATATTAGTCTAGTTTTAGTGTTTGATTTTTGTCAGAATATTTTCTCTCTCTAAAATAATTCATGTAGTTTATCAGATGTTGGTATCAGGGTTGTATCAAGTGTTGAAATCTTCAAAAAGTCCCTCTTTTAGCACCTTTGCTTGTGTAATATCTTGAGTTAAATAATTCAGCCTGTTCCAAACTTAGTTTGTTTTTTTGTTATTAAAGTGTTGCAGAACGATACAAGACAGGTGAGAGACATGACAATACAATATATAATATAGAAAACGATGTGAAAGGCACGACAACAAGACCATTTAGTTTTTGTTTTTTTTTAAATACTTTGTATTTAATAGTTTTCAATATATAATGCAGAGTGACAATACTCATGCATACACACATAAAAAGAAGACAAAACAAAGACGTAACAGCATGTCAGCATTAGCATGGATAAGTTTGCTTATCAATCAATCAATCAATCAATCAATCAATCAATCTTTATTTGTATAGCGCCAAATCACAACAAACGTTATCTCAAGACGCTTTTACAAACATAGGAGGTCTAGACCACTCTATGTCAAATTATGAACAGAGACCCAACTTCAAGACAGGGTAAGACTCAGTCTGACCCCACCTTAATCCACCATGAGCATTGCACATCGCAGTATTTAGCTAGTTACAGTGGTGAGGAAAAACTTCCTTTTAACAGGCAGAAACCTCAGGCAGAAGCAGACTCATGTTAGCCATGACAGCCATCATGCCTTGACCGAGTTGGGTCTGGAAAGACAGCTAGAGGGGAGTAAGAGAGAGAGGTGATAGTAATGAGACGAATAGTAGAAGCTGTTGCCGCTGGATTCCAGCACGTCCGTATCAGCTGGAGTCCAGAACTCCAATAATATGTATAAGACTACCTTCTGTAAATAAACAATTCATTTTTAATTCATCCAAGAATGTAGGATTTGATAGCTCATGCCGAAACAAACTTTAAAGAAAATGTACAAAGAAAAAGGTCAACGACATTGACAAAAAAAAATGAGTTAAGTAAAAGCATAGAGCAAATTTAATATGATTTTATTTAGGCCTGGAAATGTATTTATTATATACATTTTTTTCCCCCTTTAGTTTTTTTGCTTGTGTTCTTCACTGTCTCTAACTCAAATCCAAAAGTACTCACACATCTACACTTGTCATTCAGCCGTTTTCATGTTATATCGATGTTAGTTATTTTTTGTGACTCAAAAACATCGCTTAAAGGGGACATATCACGCTTTTTTCATCAATATATATTGGTATAAGAGGTCCCCAAAACATGTCTTTAAAGTTTATGCTCAAAAAAACACTTTGAAATCAGATTTTGGCATGTCTGAAAAGTCCTCTTCTTCATTCCTCATCAGAACACTCTGTTTTCCCTCTGACCACGCCCCCTCAGGAAGTGGATGTGCCTCGGCTCTCCAGCACGTTGATCTAATGTTTACATGTTGGCTGAATATACACGGCTGCTCAGAGATCACGTTACTTCAACCCTCTGAATCTGATCCTGACGGAGAGGCGCCTGTAGCAGGACCTTTCTGAACGACTGGTCATAGATTTAGTGTTTCTTGTTGTTTTATTTATCAGTATGTAGACGTGTGTCTTGGTACACAGCTACGAACATGTAGCTATGTGGCTATGCTAACTAGCGCTAGCACTTATCCATGAAAAATAGAAATCATCCACTATATCTTCAAATCTGCAGACGTGGGGAGTAAAACCGACCTCTGCCAGAAAGGCAGCAGGACCTTTTATGAAGGATTGGTCACAGATTTAGTGTTTCTTGTTGTTTTATTTGTCAGTATGTCGACATGTGTCTTGGTACACAGCTACAGCTATGAACATATAGCTATGTGGCTATGCTAATTAGCGCTAGCACTTATCCATGACAAATAAAAATCATCCACTATATCTTCAAATCTGCAGACGTGGGGAGTAAAACTGACCTTTGTGTTTATTAAGACAGCCTACAACTAGCATGCCTCCCTCCTAAGCTCCTTGTTAGCACACATTTGTGCAGGTAATGGAAAACAGAATGGATTTTTTTCATTCTCGGGGGGTTTGTAGACATGCCAGGGACACATATTTCAGGTAAAGAACCATTAAAAAGTCAATTTTGCATGATATGTCACCTTTAAATTCTTTATCCTGCAGTAGAAAACAAAGGATTTGTAATCTCCCCCAAGACCACTTAGGGGACAAAATGGTGACTAACAGGAACTAACAAAGTATTGTAATATAGTGCGTTGAGGATCAACGCAGTGAAGTGGAACAACCACTTCACTCGCTCACTGCTATAAGCACATTCACTTACCTTGATCTGACGCCCCCGGTTCACTGGCAGCAGACACTGCTGTACCACTCTCTGTGGATTGTGGATGCTAACTGATGAGATGAAAAACTCAGAGTTCCTTTCATTAGTCCACAAACTTATAAGCTAGCTAGCTAACATGCTCACAGGGGTGTTACAGTTATATGAACACCCTCACATACAACAGCAGCTCGCCACAGGTTATGCTCTGGTAATTCAGACACAACAACAGATGGAGATATTTCCTCATTAACAAACGTCTCCATTGATTTACCCGTCCGGTCAGAGACACTGAGGAGAACACACAGTTATATTCAGAGACACAAAGATTCAGGGCTTAAGCTCTGTTAATCAACACCCTACAGAACTCATGTGTGTGTTTGTGTGTGTTCATGTCTACGTGTGTGTGTGGCATAGACTGACGTATGATGAAAAACACTGTTGTCATAGATGCGCAATGGTATTCTTGTCAAAGTCTCGACTCTATTTCCCATTATCACAGACTGGCTGTACATCATCCCTGACCTAGGAATTTGGATCCACACATTTGTATAAAAGGGGCACATGATTTGTTAAAAAGTACTTCCCCTTAAAAGTGATGATGTCACTGATGCTTCTCATTTACCCTCAAAAAAGAAAATAACTCACTTTGCTGTTCAACTTTCTTTATTACCATAAAAAATACAAGGTTTTTCTTCCAAGCCTTAGAGTTGAGCAATACCACGTGTCCATTCCTCTTTGACCTCATGTGGTGCTTCATTTAATCATCTACCACTAAAACCAAGTAGGGGAGAGTGGGGTAAAGTGAGACATTTTTTACATTTGTTCCCCTCTAAGTGAGCTAAAATGATATATCAGTTAAATTTACACATTTCCCATTAATTCAGGATGTTTCCTAGCAATGGAAATTGTCAGAATGTATTCAGGACGAAGGGCAGTGAAAATATGATTGTTTTTAAAAAAGTGGTCCTGTGTCTCACTTTACCCCAGCTTAGGGGTAAACTGAGACAGGCCAGAGAAATCAAAGGGGTAAAGTGAACCACTTCCTTTTTCCACTCTGAAACAACCATAACAACACATGTTGTAACAGTTAGAATCCTGACAGCTAGCTTGACAACCACACATTCCAGAACTAATGTCTTCACCTAAAGTAGACAATTCATTATTAAAAGATTTAGGTTTGTGGCAAGATCAGTTGGCCTTAGTTAACCTACAGAATCATGTGATCTCTTGCACACCACAGCCTACCTGCACATTGTGTCTTTGTCCAATTGGCACGAACAGGGATATTCTCTGCGTATTCAAATGCCATTTGACGGCACTTAACTGGAGGAAGGCCATGGAACTGTTTAGCTAGCTGTTTCAAGTGTTTGGCAAGCTCCTCCTCCATCTCATCTGAAAATATTCTCTTTGCCTCAGCTACTGCACCCCCGGCTACTAATTTTACTTCCCCTTTCTCTTTTTTCTTTATGAATCTTAGGAGGCTTGACTTGTCAATATTTCTATCCCTTGCAGCTGCTCTTATAGACTTCTTTCCTTCCTTGACCTCAGCAGCTGCACTCTCCATCTCCTCAAGGGGTGTTTTGCTCCAGGTTGTCTTCCTGGTGTATTGCCTTGGCATGATGGCTTTTCTATAATGTTTATGACATAAAAAATAAAACATATGTAATGTAATATTACATTGGCATTATCTTTGGCCCGCGAGATGATATCAAATTATTTATTGAGCTGGCCCGACGGCATTTTGCACGCACCACTAAAACTACAAGTCCCACAATGCACTACATGTCAATTGAGGGCCCGCGAGAGCCGTTATCCGACTCCGCTCATCATCATCAGCCTTATGAAGCTAGTCACCTGCAGTCAACTTTCAGATATCCCTCTCCCCCAAAAACGGCTAAACGAAAGGTGGACTTTGAAAACGGGGGTTCAAGACAGGTGGGAGGCAGAATATGCATGTGCGTAACAGAGGAACTTTTGGGATTAAGATCAATGCATGGCACAACTACGGGGAAAGATCTCTTTGAAGAGGTATCCAGATGTGTAAATGAAATGAGGCTGCCTTGGGATAAACGTGTGGGACTGACGACGGATTGAGCGCCCGCAAAGTGCAGGCAAAAGAGTGGATTAGTGGGCAGGATCCGGGAGAACATGCCGGAGGAAAACAGCGCAGGTGAGCTGACAGCTGATCATTGCATCACACACCAGGAATCACTGTGTGGCAAAGCCTTGAAAATGGACCATGTGATGAGCACCATAACACGAGCAGTTAACTTCATAAGAGCTATATGTTTCAATCAGCGCCAGTTCAAGTCTTTTCTGGAGGAGTTGGGTTCAGCATATGGTGACTGGCCCCATCACACAGGGGTGCGATGGCTAAGCCAGGGAAAAGTGCTGTAAAGGTGTTACGAGTGGCGTGAGGAGATCTGTCAGTTCATGGAGAGCAAAGGGAAAGACATAGCAGAGCTCCGCGATCAAAAAAAGTTTCTGTGTGAAGTGGCGTTTCTGTGTGACATCACGAGCCATCGCGCTCAACCTGCAGCTTCAGGGGCGGGGCCGTGTGATCACAGACATGTACACTGCAGTGAGGGCTTTTAAAACCAAGCTGTGTCTGTGGGAGACGCAGATGCTGCAAGAAAACTTGAGCCATTTTCCGTGCTGCCAAACTACCTGTGTGAACAACTGTTCTCTTTGATGAAGTTAAACAAAACATCTCACAGGAGTCGTCTTACTGATGAACACCTTCACTCAATCCTGAGGATTTCCTCAGCTCAGAGCCTGACCCCAAACATTGATGAACTTGCATCCAAGATGAGATGCTGAGTATCTGGCTCAGACTAGTGTGCATCACAGAGCAGCCGACTGAGCTTTAATATGTTTCCTTTTTGCACTTTTTCTCACTACCACAGGGCATTTTTGGTTTTTCTTTGCAGAATTTTTTTTGTTAATGTTGTTGGCCTGTGGAAAAATATTTTCATAAGAAATTAGTAAAGCTCATTCATTAATTAAGCTGCAGATTGAGCAATAAGAAATGAATTCAACATATTTTTAATTTTTTAAATGTTTATAGCAATAACTTAAGCTTTGCTAATTCAATGTTCAATATGTGCAATAAGTTCATTTCAATAAGTTTTGCAATAAACATTAAACCAGTCCGGCCCTTGACTTGCACCAATTTTTTTTATTTTGGCCCTCTGTGTATTTGAGTTTGACACCCCTGTACTAGATGAAACTGTGTACATGTCATAGTCTGGTTAGTTTAGTTTTATCCTTGTGTTTCATGCCTTGGTTCCTCCCCGTGTTTATTCTGTGTTAGTCATCCTTTGTCTCCCTTAAGTGTTTAGTGATCCATGTCTCTTGTCATGTTTCTTAGTCTAGTCTTGTGTTTCCTGTTTTATTTTGTAGTTCTAAATCCTTGTGTTTCCTGTTTTATTTTGTAGTTCTGAATCCTTGTGTCTCCTGTTTTATTATGTAGTTCTGAATCCTTGTGTTTCCTGTTTTATTTTGTAGTTCTGAATCCTTGTGTTTCCTGTTTTATTTTGTAGTTCTGAATCCTTGTGTTTCCTGTTTTATTTTGTAGTTCTGAATCCTTGTGTCTCCAGTTTAGTTTTACGTCATGTCCTTGTGTGTTTCCCTCCTTTAGTGATTCCCTTCATTAGTCTCACCTGTGTCCTGTGTTCACACCTGTGTTAATGACTCCGTGTATTTAGTCCCTCATTAGTCTCACCTGTGTCCTGTGTTCACACCTGTGTTGATGACTGTGTATTTAGTTCCTCTGTGTCCCCTGTCCCTTGTTGGATCATTGTTGGTCTTCCCTGTACTGGTGCAGCGGTTTGGCGTTGTCTTTCCTCGTTACTTGCCGCTTCGTGAAGCACAGCCATTGTGGTTTTTCAAGTGTGTGCAGACTTACGTGGTGACGTTGATGATGTCATACGCAGCGTCCCTCTGTACTCTCAAAAGTTGTTATTTGGACATGGATATTAACTCAATGAAATGGATCCACATATTATTAAAACAACATTAATCATTCGGATGACTCAATAATATATTGTTGGTTCAACTAAATAGCTGGTTTTGAGCGCTGTACCTTTAATTGCTGAGTTAGAAGTACTGTTCAGGTTTACAGTGTAGCTCGACAGAACATAGGTTGTGTTCCCCATATCCAATATGACTTCCGCCAACGATTGGCTTCATAACAGCACTTCAGAAACAGATGGGTGATGTCACAGATCATACATCCATTATTTGGACGTGCGTATGGAGGAGAAAAGTTATCAAACTTGTTTTTCGAGGTATAATTTACAAGTTTGGAGCTGCTGCTGATGCTGTGACACGATTTCTATCAATAGTTTTTACAGTTTCTTGTCAACATGTCTTTGAATGAAAGCAAGTATGAAGCATGCAGAGCATTTTAAAACAGACCCAACGGTTACTACTGGGCGCTCCCAGCATAAAAACAACGTCAGTGGACCCGGCACCTTAATGTCGACTTGTTAACGGGCCTGTTTGCAGCAGAAGCTGTGTTTAAAATATGAATGTATCTGATTTGTCTCTATGTTTTATGCTGTTTGTATAAACATTACATTTATATGTATCATCAGCGCTCTCACCACAGCATTTAAAAATAGGTCCACAGTAAACAGCTGGGCTGACTTATTCACAACCCACATGTTTATACACACACACACACCTCTATATCGTCCGTCTCCACTCTCTGCCAAGTACAGGCAGCAGCTTGTCTTTAATATGGACGTCCATATGTTGAGTCCAGAGGCAGCTGTCTGACTGTGATATCAGGTGTTTATGTGCAGATGTGCTCAGAGAGCTCTCATCATATAATCATCATCTCTTCTACCTGTTAGCGTCCATGCAGCTGCAGGTTCGACTGAAACAACATGGACCAAAACATCCCAGCTGGTGTGACTGCAGATCAAAAACCTGATGTGTTCAGGTTGATTAAAGAGTTATCCAGGATTTATTCTGCAGTGAACAAAAACCTCGTCTGGACTGTGTGACTTTGAAGCTCTTTATTAGTCCAAATAGCTGCCACTGAATCTGAAACATTTTCACATCTGCTCTCTGCAACATTTAAGTGTGCAGCTTATTGAAAAGTGGTTTCATGAATCACTGAGCAGCTCTGCTCTCCACCAAGCGTACAAAGTTGAACATTTATCCAACTTGTTGTGAGACTTCTGAGTATTTAGTCTGTGTAATTAGTCTCCCATCGCCCGACTCTCTCACACTCTTCTTTGGTACTGTACGAGAATGTGAGACAAAAAGCCTCTCTCGTTGCACAATCACAATCCCTGCCATACTTTCTATTTTTAGCTTACAAACTACCAGCTGAAGGTTGCTCTTTCATGCAGTAATTAGGATGCAAAAAGCTGTAAGAGAGCAGAAAACAGAGAGATTAGAGAATCCCCTCTGAAATATGCAGCTAATGGAAGGTTATTATGCACAGTCGACACCCTGGGAGCCAGACTGGAGTGTGATATAACCTCAATGCCAAACGGGTAGTGTGAGGCAGCAGGGACCCAAATACAGACATGTACAGGAACACACTGGAAACAATGCCCCTCCAAAAACAAGAAAAAAGAAACTTATTTCAAGGTACTCTTACCTTGAAATAAGCAAAACAAATATGAAATAGAACAAGTGAAAATTTGCTTGGTAAGATTTCTTAAAATAAGACGTAATATTTAGAAAACTGTGATCTTAAAATGAGCAGGGAAAACTTATTTTAAGTAATATTTGACCAGTATTTTAAAGCTCGGTGTCTCAGAATAAGATGGAATGCTAACAGTTAGTATTTTTTCACAAAAAAAAAAGATTTCTGCACTAATACATTTAATGTCAACTTCTTCATTTGAGATATATTCACCTTAATTTGAGTTGTATTATAACGGCACTTCTCTAGGTTTAAGACCATCTTGTACTTGAAATAAGATGACAAAGTTTAATTTGAGCATTTTGAGACATAATGTCTTCTCATAGTGAGCTGGATATACTAATATTCAGTCAAGTTGTTTTTTAGGATAAGCCAGCTATGCTCTAAAGGAGGTGTTTCATTGTGTGCATGTAGTTTGAGGATGAATATTTTGATCTGATTTACAAGAAACAGTGCCGGAAGTAAAAATTAAAAAAAGAGAAGAGGAGGAGTTAAACCTTCATCGTTTGAAACTAAAGTGTGTTTAGTGGTTCAGTATATTTAGTTTTTGATCCTCACCAGCATACAACAATAAATCCTGTATGTTTAGAGTATGACACAAACAGAAACTGTTGTGTTCTGTGTGTTAATCAATGCTGTTTCCTATAATGACTCCAGATTTAAAGCGAGGGATTTTCTGACAGTGATCTGGTGCTCACGGCCTCTCAGGGTTTCCACATCACAACCTGCTGCTGCAAAGTGGATCTAATAAAGACCAGCAGCTCACTTTGCCTCCGGCTGCCTCTGAGGTGGATCTGTCTGTGAATATTTCCCGACCCAGTGGAGACCCAGTGAAGGTGTTTTAGTACTGTCCGGGTGGTCTGCAGGATAAATGGACTGCTGGAGACTCAGCTGGTGTTATTGACCTGTGGAGATCAGACCTCACAGACTCTGATGGATTCAGGATACTCAGCGAGGGCCTGCTGAGCTCCCTGTATGCCCGCCTCCCCTGATGATACATGCAGTGTAAACAGACATAGACAGACCCTCAGCCTGCGCCCCCTCCCCTCCGTCTTCATGCCTCAACTTCCTCCCTCACCCGCCTTGTTCTGTGTGACTCACAGGGACACAGAGAGCTGACAGTGAAGAACTTGTGTCCATGATGTCTGCGATTTGGAGCCACTGACACACAAAGAGCAGCTCGACTGATGACCCTGAAGCTGAGTGAATGTGCAAGTCTGTGTTCATGTTCATTCACTGAGCCGCAGAGATATTTGTTCCTGTTGTCTGAGAGAAGTTCCCGCAGCATCCTCCACACTGCCTTCTCCTGACTTCACATGAGAGAGGGAACACACTCTTCCCACACACTCGGCTGGTCTTAGCTCCACACGGAGGGTCCGCCACATTAACTGCTGTCCCAAACCTAAAGCAAGAAGTGTGTTTTAAACCGCCATCAGCCAGTCGGAGTTGATGCTGACTCACGGAGCCTGTGCCACCATGCTGAGGCATGAAGGATAGACTTTACGAATCTGATTTTCATGCAGCAATACATGAACTGCTCAAACTGGGAGCTTTACTATTAAGAGAAGTCAATGCTCAGTATTCCTCCATTTATCCAGGGCAGGCTGTTGTGACAGCAGGCTAAGCTAGTTGACAGTTTATATATATATATATAAGTTCATATATTTGCATCATTATTTTTTTTTCATGATTTTAATTTAAACAAAAATAAGATAAAGAAATCATCATCCTTATCATCATCATCATGCGAATACAACCAGCCGAAATGAGCTTTCTCTGCAGGGTGTCTGGGCTCAGCCTTAGAGATAGGGTCAGGAGCTCAGACATCAGGAAGTGGCTCAAAGTAGAGCCGCTGCTCCTCCACATCAAGAGGAGCCAGATGAGGTGGTTCGGGTATCTGGTTAGGATGCATTCCGCACGTCTCCCTGGGAAGGTGTTTCGGGCATGTCCGTCTGGGGAAGACCCAGGACACGCTGGCGAGATTATATCTCTCAGCTGGCCTAGGAACACCTCGGTATCCTCCCAGAAGAGCTGGTAGAAGTGGCCGGGGAGAGGAGTGCCTGGGCTTCCCTGCTGAGACTGGTGCCCCCGCGATCAGGACCCGGATAAGCGGAGGAAGATGATAAATAAATCATATGTAGTTGAAATATGCATTATAATTAAGCATACCTCTGTGTTGAATCGATGCTGTAGCCTGACGTTCACTACGAGTTGAAAATGAGTTGAAATGAAGCAGACTGCAAGCCCTGTGATTGGTCTGCTGGGCAGCATGTGATTTCCTGCATTTACAACATTTCTGGAATCGCTGTAAATCGGCCGTACATACAATCTCCTCTCACCCTTCTGTGTAATAATCACTGTAATTACATTTACCAGCTCTAATTAAACTCCACACACTTGGAGTCGCCATAGTTCACTGTGGACAAGCTAGGAGGGACAGGAAACAAGGTCTGACCAGCATAGAATGCTTGAATTGCGAGAGCATGGCATATTTTGGGCATGAACAGAAATCAGGAGCGATATCAGACATCCTTATCTGGTGACATACAGTGGATAGCGAAATTCTACACATCCCTGTTAAAATGCCAGGTTTTGTGATGAAAAATAATGAGACCAAGATAAATCATGTCAGAACTTTTTCCACCTTTAATGTGACCTATAACATGAACAATTCAACTGAATTTAAAAAAAAAAATCTTTTAGGGGGAAGAATAAAGATTAAAAAAATAATAATAATGTGGTTGCATAAGTGTACACACCCTTTAACTAATACTTTGTTGAAGCACCTTTTGATTGTATCACAGCACTCCGTTTTGTTTTTTTTGTAGGAGTTTATTAGCATGGCACATCTTGATGTGGTGATATTTGCCCATTCTTCTTTATAAAAAAAGTTCAAAATCCATCAGATAGTGAGGGCATCTCCTGTGCACAGCCCTCTTCAGACCACCCCACAGATATTCAACTGGATTCAGGTCTGGACTCTGGCTGGGCCATTCCAAAACTTTAATCTTCTTCTGGTGAAGCCATGTTTTTGTTGATTTGGATGTATGCTTTGGTTTGTTGTCGTGTTGAAAGATGAAATTCCTCTTCATCTTCATATTTCTAACAGAGGTCTGGAGGTTTTGTGTTAAACTGACTGGTGTTTGTAACTGTTCATACTTCCCTCCACCTTGACTAAGGCCCTGGTCCCAGCTTCTCTGTGGGTCTGGTGTTCTTTATGTGATGTGCAGTGTTGTTTTTATGGCAAACACACCTTTTGGAATTATGACCAATAAGTTCAACCTTAGTTTCATCAGACCATAAAACATTTGATACTTTTGGGAGACTTCATGTATGTTTTTGAAACATTTTGCCGGGCTTGGATGTTTTTCTTTGTAAGAAACAGCTTCCCTCTTGCCACCCTGCCCATAGCAGAAACATATGAAGAATAGGAGAGATGTTGTCACATGTAGTACACAGCTAGTACTAGTCAGAAATCCCTGCAGGTCCTTTAATGTTGCTGTAGGCCTCTTGGAAGCCTCCTGACTGATACCTTTCAACATTGAGATCCCTTTGCTGCTTTGGAATCTCTCTGTGGACCATGGCTTTTGCTGTAAGATGAAACTGAGGAAATGTCATGAAAATCCTCCTAGAACAGCTCATCTTTATTAGGATTAATCAAAGTCACTTTAAATTATGACAGGTCGATACTGACTACTATTTGTCATGAGTTTGAATGTGATTGGTTAATTCTAAACACAACCACATCCCCAGTTATAAGAGGGTGTGTACACTTATGCAACCACAATATTTTATTTTTTTATTTTTTATTATTCCCCCTAAAAGATTATTTTTTTTCCAAGTTGAATTGTTCATGTTATAGGTCACATTAAAGGTGGATAAAGTTCTGACATGATTTATCTTGCTCTCATTTTTTTACATCATAAACCTGGTATTTTAACAGGGCTGTGTAGACTTTTGCTATCCACTGTAACTGTGTGTCTGTGTTAAAGTGTGTTTTGAACATTTTGTCAGAGGCATGTGGAAGAAGAGCAAGCAGCCTGAGGTTTGTGTCCTGGCTGTGACCAGACTCTGTTGTCAGTGTAAAGGTTTAGAGACAGAGTGAAGCCATCATCTCCGTCTAACAGTGATGTTTCATATTTTTACATCAGTGAGTAAAAGTGTCCGTGCAGCCTCACAGAAACTGGATTTGGATTTGAGTATTTTCAGAGCAGGCTGAGAACAGATGAGTGCGTCTGTTTTCATTTCAGAGAACATCAGATCTAAGTGACACGCTCTGCTCCTCGACGACATCAGAGTTTATTCTCTGTTTGTTTTCTACTTTTGGATGAATTAGTGTTGAATAATGCATCAGCCTGACAATGCAGAAGTCTCTGATTACAACAAACAAAAGAAAACAACATCACGTATTCATGTTTGGACTGATTTACCTCTCTGTCAAGAATCTGAACACTGTTTTGTTGTTTCCTTCATTAAATTGTGTTAACATAAACACTCAAATCTTAATGACCTGAACTACAACATCTTCTCTCTCTCTCTTTTTAATTTCTTTTTGAGAATTCAAACCCGAGCTGCCTGACTGAGGACTATACCTTCTGTATGTGAGCCTCACAAACTTTAACCACAAGGCCAAACCGGCTCCCTACAGACTCTCATTCCTGTTGTGTCTTCTTTTTTTGTATTTGTATTTGTTTATAATTTGTGTTTAAGTATCCCTGGAAAGTTTTTTTAATGAGAAATGTTTTGCCCTTAATATCATCTCTCAGTATTAATCATGTCTCAATCATGGGAAATATTCTTAATGAAAATTATCAAGTTAAAATTTCCTGGAAACACTAAAACAAACTTGTTGATGACTCATCCAGAAATCAAGGCGATGACTAGTTTGACTTCCAGTGAAAAGTTTCTTTTTTTTTGGCATCCAGTGAAGTACTTCCTGTTTTGGGGTGCTGGTGGCCTAGCGGTCTAAGCGCCCCACTTACAGAGGCCATAGCCCTCAGCGCAGAGTTTGCTGGTTCGATTCCCAGCCACAACCATTTACTGCATGTCTTCCCCCGCTCTCTAGTCCCCATGTTTCCTGTCTCTCTTCAGCTGTCCTATCTTAAAGGCAAAAAAGCCCCAAATTATAACTTTAAAAAATACATAAATAGATAAAATACTTCCTGTTTTTATTTGTTGTCTCTTCTACATGACATTATATTCTGCCGTTTGCTGCCAAGACAGCGAAATCCAAAAGTTAGCTAAAGAGTTAGCATCCCTTGCATGCTTAAAAAAAGTTTTTAAAAAAGTTTTTAAAAGGGTAGTGAAGTGTATTTATAGACATCATGTATGCAGACAGGAAAGGTTTAAAATTGTAAACTCAGGGATTGGATGATGTCAATCAATCTTTATTCATATAGCCCCAAATCCCAACAAACATTATCCTCAGTCTCTTTCCAAACAGAGCAGGTCTAGACCGTACTCTATGTTCTATTATTAACAAAGACCCAACATCAAGACAGGATAAGATCCAGTCCCATCTTACAGACAGGACTCAGTCTGATCTCATCTTAATCCACCATGAGCAGAGCACTCTGCAGCATTTAGCAAGTTACAGTGGCAAGGACAAACTTCCTTTAACCGAAACCCCATAACAACTGTGATCCTTTCTCAACAGCATGAGCGACAGGACGGCCTGATCACAGACTTCATATCAATCCACAGAAAGGAGTCCAGCACATTTTCCCCTCTGCCTGTTGACACTGTGGTAAAAACCTTTGTGTGGTCTCAGGCTGGTCTTGAGAGCGGGGAAATACACAGATGTGACTTTAACTTCATCGTCCTTTTGTGTTGGTTTTCTGAAAAGTTCCCACTGTTGTAATTTCAGTAATGCTTCAAGATGAAGTCAAAGAGAATTCAAGGGGCGCTGGTGGCCTAGCGGTCTAAGCGCCCCACATACAGAGGCTACAGTCCTTGTCGCAGGGGTCGCTGGTTCGATTCCTGGCTGGTCGACCATTTCCTGCATGTCTTCCCCCACTCTCTACTTCCCACATTTCCTGTCTCTCTTCAGCTGTCCTATCAATAAAAGCTAAAAATATAACTTTAAAAAAAAAATCCACAATGTTTTTTAGCAACACTAGCTTAGCTTGTTTCCGTCAGTCCAAGACTTTTTAACCAAAGTGTCAGGACTTCCACTTGTGATGCCTCAGATGAGTTATTGGGCTGTTTTTTGAAACTGCCCGGCTACATACTACCTACAAATGCAGTATGCAGTATGTATAGAATACTCTGCAGGATGCTAGGTCAGGCGTCACTGGATTTTCAGTTTTGGTAGGTGGAAGTAAACAACGGCCAAGCTGATAGAGAAACTGCTTCTTTAGTGTAAGCAAGCTAGGGCTGGAAAGTGATTTCTGGGTTTAGAAGATAAAATACCAACAACGCCACCTTGGGACTTTCACCCAAAGAGTTTTAACAATATACTTATTTTTAGTTACCGACCCTTTAACAGAGAGTTTCCCCTTTAACAATACACAGGTGAGTTCACAAATGAATACAAAAGCATGGTTTAGAAAAATATATATACAATCTTTATTTAATTGGCAGAAAAATCGTTTAAAGGCACTGTGAGGAGTTTTTAACTGGCTGAGAAACAGACTGAAACTGATAATGATGCCTCTTTATGACCCTCAAAAGCAAACAAGACCATCTACAACAACACTGATACCTTCTCTGTTGTCATTTTAATGTCCAAAACTGCTCTGAGGGGGTAGGTGTCAGAACAGATGATCGACATCTCCCTTTAGAAACACCCTTTTTTGGCTGTTTTCATTGCAAATAATCACATTGTAAGATATGTCTAAATGTTAAAAGACAACAGGGTGAGGTTATTGTCTGAAGACACTTATTTTGCATGTACAGGACAAGAGATAAGAGGTATCTCTTTGTGCACAAGGGGGCGTCAGAATCGATACAAGCTAAAAGTTCCTCACAGCAGCTTTAAAACACAATAATAGTTATTACTTCAGCCATGAACAGACATACTAGAGATCAGTGTTAGAAGGACACCGCTAACTGCAGCCAGGTTATCTACTTCAGGCCTATTATTGGTTCCCACCCAGCTGTGGGGCATAAGCACTAATCAGCCGGTTACATTAGCATCACTTATGATTTGAAAAGTTAAGAAGTGTTTTTTCTGGAATTTAATAGTTTTCACAGCACCTTAAAACGGAGAGATCCATCATATACAGAAAAAAGAAGAGGTACAATAGCACTGTGCATTGTGGGAGACAGTACGTGAGGCAGACTGGTCCGCTGCATACTGAGAAATGTTCCTGAATCAGTACGACATCCGGGTAGTTTTGGCATACTGCAGATTTTGCTCTTGTTCAAATACTACAAACTATTTTATCCACAATCTTGTCGTCTGTGAAATCATGAATTTAATTTAAAAACAACTTGTTTTTAATTCAAATATATCAGATTTCTGCTCTACAAATATCATAAACAAACATGTTCTGATAGACTCCTCTCTTGCTCCCTTTAAAAGTGGCGAGAATCACGTCCCCCACAGAATACAACATGAAATGATGGGGTCACACAAGGATGAAGGTCTCCTCCATCACTCCACTCTCCTCTCTCTGAAGATGTTACTCCTCCATCACAGGACTCACAAGTTTTCAGTTTGACTTTTTCAGCTGGATCAGTTTTTGAGATCAATGTTAACAGGACTATGCTTTAAAATGCCTGAAAACAAAAACACTCACAGGTAGACAGACAGAAAACATTCTCCTCCTCCCTTCCTCTCTCACACACACAAACACACACACACACACACACGCACACACACACACCATGAGTGGTGGCCCTCATACGTGCCCTGAGGGTGATTGGTTCGCTCTGCCCTTCATCCTGTTCTGCAGCGTGCTCGCTCGCCCGCTCTGTCTGCAGCTCGGCGGGCTGACCTTTACCGGCGTGCAGCCGTCGAACCCCCGGGCCGTGTGATTCAACCGAACCTCAGATTGCTCCCGCTGCCGAGGAAACACACACCACTGAAATACTGATGCTGCTCCCTGATACAGAACAGGAGGAGGTGTCTGAGATGTTAACCGCTCCACAGCAGAAATGACCTTTACT
The DNA here is from genome assembly GCF_009762535.1 of Notolabrus celidotus. NCBI lineage: Eukaryota > Metazoa > Chordata > Actinopteri > Labriformes > Labridae > Notolabrus > Notolabrus celidotus. The sequence continues at coordinate 31,688,835 of NC_048284.1, read as the reverse complement.
CCAGAGCTGCTGATCAGTGACGGGACAATTAGTGTTTCTTTACACCGGCTCTCTGACACGGTCTTCAAACTGCTCACAGTTAAACTGTGGAGGACAGAGCTGCAGGCGAGCCACCAGCGAGGTGTTCCCTCTATAGCCGTGCTGCCATCAGTGAGTGTGTCTGTCTCTGCTGTGAGAAGGTGACTTTGCTGCAGGGCTGAGACACCCAGGACGTCCAGCCTAGAGGCGTTTTTAAGTTGGAGACATAAAGGAATGCAGCTCAGACCTTAAGCAGGAATCTGAGCAGAGGAGGTAAACATACTCACATCCTGTGCTCTGGTTAAAGTGCAGATACCTGTGTGAAACAGACTCTTTGTAAAGTTTGAGCTGTGACGGGTTCTCTGCATTGAAAGTTTAGTGTTCGGGTCTGAAATGTCTTCACAGCATCAAAGTAAATTTTGAAGTAGTTATAGTTCACTTCACATTAACCTGAACTCCTCTCCAACTAGTTTAATTAGACGTCTCCAAATGGACTTTTGAAAAACTTTTAAACAGGTTCTCACATTTCCTCAGCGGTGGCCAGAAGTGACTGTTTTTGTCTGTAACGACCAAATTCCAACAGATCTGTGTCCGATCTGTCACAGCACCAGATCTGATAGGTTTCTATTCTAGTCAATGTGTTAACTTCCACTGGATCCGCTCCGTTGCGTTTGCCTGCGTCTCTGATCCGGCAGGTCGGAGTCCTCCGGATCAGATACACAAGACTTCTATTTTTGCCGGATGCCGGAGCACGACGCATCAATCTCAACAGAGCAGATGGAGCGGGACAGGAAGTCAGGTTTCACCAAAACAAAATGAAAACATCCGGTTAATTTTCAGAATAAAACACTCTGTGTTATCACCAGATCGTATTTCACTTAACTACAACAACAAACCGTCATGATGAGCGGAGCCAGGCCTGGAGTCAGCAGGTCAGAGGTTTTCAGAGGACCAGAAAGACAACATGGATGAGGTGAGGAGGAGGAGAATCCTTGATTCAGTGATTACCGAGGGAAAACCTCGGTCACATGACTCCAGCTGTCCGGAGGTCCAGCTCTGTGCTGCGTTCTGAAAATGCAAGCGGTGGGTGTTGAAAAACGAGAGAGCATGGAGCTGGACCACAGTGAATCGGAGATGGACCGGACACGGATCTGGTGGCAGTCCCGGGTAAAGAGAGTGATATAACATCTGTTTCTGGTTAAATAATAATCTTCCTCTTCCGTAAGACATTTTTTTTTACAACATTACAGAAAGGACCCTACAGAAAAAGACAGGTAGAATAACAATCTGAGCTTGTCGATCTGACTGAAATGTTCTGTTTAGACCAGATTTCATCTGCTTCTGTCACAAGACTCATCACATTCACACATAATAATGAGGATTTTCAGGCTGCACCTTGAAGACAATGTAGTTAATCAGATTTTATGAGGAAGCAGTGCATCATAGTCACTAATAAGTGAGGTGTGAGAACTGTGCAAACTTCTTATCATCTGCCAGCACTTTGAGTTCTTTCAGGATATGATAAGAGGTAGCAGCACATTGAGAGAAACATCTTCAAGGTGATTCTGCCCAGCAACTTGTGACTGATTTTTGTGCAAACCCAATGAAATATTATCACGCCCTTTGTAATACGATCACGCCTATGCTTTCAATAAAACAGCTGAGCAACAGAGGAGACTTTGAAGATGATCGACCACACTTTGTGGTGAACATGGATCAGTCTTCCTTTTTGCAAAAGCGAGCTAGCTGAAAAAGTTGTCCGTGTGTTCCCTGACTCTGCTGTGACGATTCCTGGACCTGACATGAGGGATCATGTATGGTTAGCAGGTGGTTATGGGAAATAGAATCATATGGTTTCCGGCTTATTACCCGGCAACTATCTTAAGATTCAAACACGTTGTTAAAAAAACATTGATTAAAGATTATTATATTGATCTAAAATGATTTATGTTTACAGTTTTTTAAAAATGGTCCCAGTGATTCCTTGTCAGTGATCGTTCCATGGTGATGGATTCTTCTCTGCCTGTTGCGATGGATTGAACATGAAACTGTCCTCATTCCATTCTCCTTCTTCTTGTCTCACCCTGTTCGGGATGCTATTTCCCAGAACTACCTGCTAACCGTACATTATCCCTTATTTCTTTCTGGGCTCTTTTCATACAGAACAGGTCTATACTGTACTCTCTCTAATATGAACTCAGACTGAATCCTGCCTGCTCTTTCTGGAGTTTTAGGCTCATGTCTTGTGCTGGTGCTCTCCCTGACTCTCTCTGTCAGGACCAAACTGGTTTAGGAATATAAAAAACTGAACTTACTGACTTTGGTGCATTTGGCCTGGTCAGCGTTTAGGGCTATTCTCTTAATCTGTCTTTCTCCTAGCGTCATCTTTGTTTTTATTTGGTCTATCCATCGCCTCTTGACTGTCCACTGAACCAATGTGAAGCTTGTGTTTCCAGTCAGATACTGACCAAGCCTACTGATTGGTTGTAAGAGAACATTACTGTCTAAAGTAAAACTTACTCGAACAATGAATACTTGAACCCATCCCTCACGAGTGCAGCCTGCATGATCTATTTACTGGCGCTGTAAACGGCCCTGCAATCAGGAATCTTCCTGGTTTTCCTGATTAGCCACTGCAGGCCTGATTCCCACCCTTTAATTATAATGTTCAATGTCAGAGGTCACTCTACAGCTGTGTGGGTTTTTAATTTAGGAGGTCTTACAGAAGATTTCCCCTCAGGCAAGAGAAAAGGCCAGTGTTTACTCCTCTACCTGCTCCTGTGTTCACCCCCTGTGTCCTGCTCATCCGGGTCACATGTCCTCATGAGTCCTCCATGAGCCAGCCAAGCGTTTCTGATTCCTGTGCTTGGCTGAGTCCCAGAGTACGAGCCCCGATCCGTCTGTGATTCATGTGCAGTGAGTGATGTAGCATAGCATGCAGATAATCTGAGATTAGGACTGACTCAGGGGAAAACATTGGGGGCAGTAAAGTGTAATTACGGCTCTTAAGCAGTGAGCAGAAACCTCCCGAGCTACAGTCCTCAAAAGTTCATGCTGAGAACTGTTCTATCATGCATTCATGATACTCATCCGGTCTGTATCTGTGCATCGATTCCATCACGGTCTGCGTTGGATCTGTCACAGTAAAACAGGTCAGGACTGCAGAAAACTTCACCAGGGAACAGCCTGCTCCCCCTCTTCACCTCTGGTAGGCGCTCCAGAGCTCAAAACAACCAAGACCTACAGTTTTCATTCAGAGGAAGTCACTCTGAAGAATACTTACATCAGTTATGAAGAGTCAACAAAAAATACATGTATAGTGAAAAATCTTCAGCACCTATACACATTTTTATAGCACGTTTACAGCAAATACAGCAACAACAATAACATATATGTAATTAAAAATAAGTTAAAGAATCCAAATAACAATAAGAATATATATAGTTTAAATAGATAAATAAATACATACATAAATAAATAAATGAATGAATGAATGAATGAATGAATGAATAAATGAATGAATAAATGAATAAATAAATAAATAAATAAATAAATAAATAAATAGGGGTAAGGATAAAAGTTGAAGATGAAATAAAGGCACTAAAATAGCAATAAGCTGAATTTAAAATAATAACAATAGTAATAATTATAATAATAATAAAGAAATCCTAATTATAATAATGATAATGATAAAGAAAATATAATAAAGAATTGAAAAAATTAAATCAATAAAAATCATTAGGGAAAAAATGATGAAACCCTTCATTAAAGCCAGACTGAATAAATATGTTTTTAGTTTACATTTAAAAGTCTCAATATCTCCAGCTTCTCACAGATCCTCCGGCAGGCTGAATTCAACCTGCTGTTGAGCTAGTGTGAGGTAAAGAGGTGGGCTTTGAGCCTAGCTCAACAGCTACAGTGTTCCCGCCTGTCAGTCAAGTCAGCTGTGACTCTCATAATTGAAAACCTTGTAATCTCAATATCTTTGAAATTACCGCGTTGTGTAAAAATCATCCCCCGTACAGTGTGTGCCGATAGAGAAATGAGATATCCAGACTACACTCGTTTTTTGAACCAGACTGTAAACATGTTTATTTCTGCTGTAAAGATCGGCTTTTTTGAATTGGTGTGTATATGGTTTCTGGTACTTCTGGAGCCAGCCTCAAGTGGACACTTGATGAACTGCAGTTTTAAACACTTCCGCATTGGCTTCAATTCTCACGGGCCAGAGGTTGCCTCTTGGCGTCTACCTGGAGTTTACCACATTACCTCCCTGAGCACACGGTAACTTTGTTCTTTTTTGAGATTATTTAAGTTGCTCCACCCTCGCTCTTAAATTATCTTTAATTATTTGGCTGGACTGCATTGTCTACCCGTAGGCTACATCACTGGCATGTCCTTGTTTATAAGGCAATTCATAACTTGCTGCCCTCGTATTTATGCGTTTTTTTTCATTTTAAAAAATACTGGAAGCTACAGTTTCGCTCTGTGACCCAGTCACAGAACTTGCTTTTGCTTTCAGTCCCCAGAGTGCGTCTTGAAATGGGTAAAAAGAGTTTTAGATATGTTGCTCCTGCAGCCTGGAACCTGCAGGAGAGCCTGGGTTTGAGGGAGCTAGTCTCTTTAAATGTTTTTAAAATCAGACTGAAGGCTCTTGAGGAAGATGCTACAGTTTGTAGATGCTTTGACTGATGGCTTTTGTTCTGAAACCCATGACATGTTGTAATGTTTTAGAATTATGCGTTGTTTGTCTGTAACTTTTCTGGAATGTGCTGCTGCTGATCTTGACCAGGACACACTTTATTTAATGATGAGATTGGAGTTTATTGCCAAGGAGGTTTCACAGTTACGAGTGTTTTCTTGGTAAAAGAAGACCAAAAAATCACAATGAAGAAATAGTGATTCATACAAAAGTCTGCAGAAAAAAATAAACATATTAAAAACGATCCTATCTTTATCTGCAGAACATGAACAAAATATAGAAACATTTGAATGCAGAGCTGTCCGTTGGTGCAGGACGGTGTGAGAGCAAAGGTGGAGCTCTCTTTGTTTTCCCCTCACATGCTAAACGGCATGCTAATGACCCACACCCGCCACCAGAGAGCCTTTCAGCCTTTGGAGAGAAAATCTGTATGTATCGCTCGATGTATTATGCATGCTTCCTTTTTTATTATTCCAAAACATAACACTACTTCATGTGCAATATGAAATATTTAAAGCGGCCATGCTGTCAGAATATTGTCAGCAGCATCAGTGAATCCACATGAGAGTGAAATCAGCATGTTTGTTTGTTTGTGTCTCAGTCTGAACCTGCTGTGTGTTCCCCTCGTGATGAGTTAAAGCAACAAATAACTGCTACAGGTAGGACAGTGAGGAGAGTTGGGACAGGTGTGGGAACACTGAGTTATGAACCTGCTTTGAAAACATGCAGGAATGTGACGTGTCTGTCAATAGGTCAGTAGCCTCAGATGAATCATGCATCTCTCCTCTCTGTTGTTTAACTAACTGCTGCTGAGTCATGTTTATTTATCCGACCGCCTCTCTCAGACGGATCATCATTCATTTATGATCATCCTGCAACTCTGAAGTAAGAAAATACAGCAGGGTTCAGCAGCTAGTCCAGATCTGCAGCCTGAGATTCACTGAAGTGTTAATAATGAAGTGGCCCCTCATCTCCTTCAAACACACAGGAGAGACTCTTAAACATGTCTGATGAATATACGTGGTCCTAATGGAGGAATGGAGGATGAAAGTCTACTGAAGTCATTGATCGCCTTGTCATTTTGATCAGACTGGGGTGATGTTAAAGCCTGGGCCTCATGTTCAGAGGCTATATGCTCTGTGTTGACTGGTTCAGCTCCTTCTAATCTCTCTTCAGCTGCACGGGGAAGGAACCCCCCCCCAATAAAAGAAGAGAGTGATACCTTCAAAAATGATCTACATCTCTCTCTCTACACTGAATCCATCCAGTGCTGCTGATACTCTGTCAGCAGTACTCTGCTTCATGTTAACACAGCTGTTAACAGTGACTCCTGGGATGCATCCAAGACATTCAAAGTCATCAGTGTCAGTCTGTGCAGGCGGGTTAAGTGGAAATGTACAGACAGTAATAGAAGTTGGAAAATCATGTCATTCAGGGAGCTTTTACTGGCTTTAAATTGTGTTGGAAACCATCCAGTGACAAAGTCTGAGTCCCTGCAGCCGCCTCACTGTTGCTCACAGAAACTTTCTTCTAGCTTCCACTTGTTCCCAAATAATCCTTATTTATAATGTCTACATAAAGATGTCACATCTGAACTCCGGGGCCGGACCTTTGGAATGACGGGTGTTCTGGTGTCTCTGTGTATGTTGTAGTATTTACCAATCATGTATCAGCAGGAATGAAGAGCAAAAGCAAGCACATCACAATCCACCGTGATGACATCCCAGCATATGTTGCTCCAAACCCTCTTTTTATTGTTCAGCATTGATGTGTAAGCTACTAATGCTTCAGGCACTTTATGAATCCCCGTACCTCCATAGATGCTGGTTTTGAACTGTGTCCTGACAATCTCTGGGTGGTCCCTCTCCTCTTTAGAGTGTTGGACTGAGCATCCATGACTTACAAAAAGAATGTCACATTTTGATTCCTCAGACTACAGGACTTTTTTCCAACTCATCTCAGTCCATCCTTAACGTGCTCAGGTCTAGAGAAGTCACCTGTTTTTCAGGATTCATGAAATGTGTTCACAGACCGTGGTTTTTGGTTGTGATTTTGAGCCCATGCAGTGATTTCCACTATAGAGTCGTGTCTGTGTTTAATGCAGTGACTTCCACTACAGAGTCATGTCTGTTTTTAATGCAGTGATTTCCACTACAGAGTTATGTCTGTTTTTAATGCAGTGATTTCCACTACAGAGTCATGTCTGTTTTTAATGCATTGATTTCCACTACAGAGTCATGTCTGTTTGTTATGCAGTGACTTCCACTACAGAGTCATGTCTGTTTTTAATGCAGTGACTTCCACTACAGAGTCATGTCTGTTTTTAATGCAGTGACTTCCACTACAGAGTCATGTCTGTTTTTAATGCAGTGACTTCCACTACAGAGTCATGTCTGTTTGTTATGCAGTGACTTCCACTACAGAGTCATGTCTGTTTTTAATGCAGTGACTTCCACTACAGAGTCATGTCTGTTTGTTATGCAGTGATTTCCACTACAGAGACATGTCTGTTTTTAATGAAGTAAGACACATCAGATGTTAACATTTTCCGAAAATTAGATAAAAACAATCAGTTCATTATGAAGAAGTGACTCACAATGTAGATTGAAGTGAATAAAATCTGAGACGTACGGAGGTCAGAGCGGAGCTAATACCCCGGTGTCTGTTCAGCTACTGTTCGTCAGAGTCAGAGAAAGAGAGTTAGCTGTAAATAATTCGGCCTTCTGTCAGCAGCATTTCAAAGAAGTGGTATGGATCAACCTTGTCTCTATAATTATATGCATTCAAGTCATTTCAGAGATTAGCCTGCAGTGATATGCTTCTTACCTGAAGATGTTACCCAGTGACTGTCAGCACTGAAAAGATGCTAATGCAACTGATTGTATTTAAAGATATCCTTTGCATCAAAACACCTCAGGTGTTTGAGGCACTTTGCTTCAGTGGAGATGTTACTCTTACCTACGAAGAAGATACTGAGACCTGCAGGCCCACATTACCAGACTACCAACAGCTTCATTTACCGAGCTGTCAGACCACTAAACTCTCTCCTGTTTACCCCCGAAGAGGCCGGACACATACTCACCAAAACCATATATCGTGCACTCACACCTTCTCTTACATAAACAATAATTCAAACTCTGCTGCTATATCATTATCGGTTGCTGAAAAATTGCACTGTTGTCTTATATGTAAGGGATGATGTATGGTTAGCAGGTGGTTATCCCTGCAGGGGACCCCGACGTGGAGCAGGGTCTTGTCGAGTTCCCATAACCACCTGCTAACCATCCATCATCCCTCTTATTACCCGGCTACTAACTTAACATACAAACACGTTGTTAAAAACATTGATTAAAGATTATTTTCTTCACTTAAATGATTTATGTTTACTGTTTTTTTTTTACTTTTGTTTTTAAAGTTATATTTTTGGCTTTTTTGCCTTTATTTGATAGGACAGCTGAAGAGAGGAAATGTGGGAAGCAGAGAGCGAGGGAAGACATGCAGGAAATGGACAACCTGCCGGGAATCGAACTGGCGACCCCTGCGACGAGGACTATAGCCTTTGTATGTGGGGCGCCTAGACCGCTAGGCCACCAGCGCCCAATGTTAACAGTTTTTTAAAAAAGTCCCAGTGATTCCTCGTCAGTAATCGTTCCATGGTGATGGATTCTTCTCTGCCTGTTGCGGTGGATTTAATAAGAAACTATCATCACCACCGCTCATGGTTTAAGTTTCTTTGTAGAGATCGCTAACCTAAAGTTTCTCGCACCTGCTCCGCTCCTTCATCATATTGATGGACAGGATCCAGGATGAAAATGTCCGTAGCCTACTGATTTAGCATGCTGATGTAACCGGCTGATTAGCGCTCATGCCCCACAGCTGGGTGTGAACCAATCACCTGCGGTTACCTGGTTGTTTGCGGGAAAAAAATTGAGTGACGGAGCTCCCTTCAGTCTCTGCAGAGCTGCGGGTTGAGAGCAGGTACGAGTCGCGTGTGTTAAGTGTTTTCAACGTCCGTACATGTGAGTAACTTTCACTTTTATTCCAGGACTGTGTTCCTTTCGGGTTGGCGGATCGTTGTGTGCTGGAAGCTCATATAGTATGCGGTACGAGCGTGAGGTAGTGACGTGATCGGGTCGCGGACGGCCGAGGTAAACCTCAACTGGTTTTTGTTTGTCTTAATATGCCGTGTGGTGGTTGTTGTATGTAAGTGGTTAACGTTCATGTATTTTGTTGCAGATTGCCACTTTTGCCTTGTCTTTTTGTCTCTTTTTGCTTTTTTTGTCTCTTTTTGCTTTTTTTGTCTCTTTTTGCTTGTCTTTTTGTCTCTTTTTGTGTCTTTTTGCTTTTTTTGTCTCTTTTTGCTTGTCTTTTTGTCTCTTTTTGCTTTTTTTTGTCTCTTTTTGCTTGTCTTTTTGTCTCTTTTTGTGTCTTTTTGGCTTGATTTAAAGACTCTGCTCAGTAACAGTGTGATTTAAAGACTCTGCTCAGTAACAGTGTGATTTAAATACTCTACTCAGTAACAGTGTTAAAGTATCCCCGTCCAGGCTGTGTAAGCAGCCGTGGCTGTAGCTACAGTTTGTTGTGTCAGGCTTGTTCATGTCCTTTGCATAGTCTAATTTATTAACTAGATGTGTGTGTTATTGTCGTGAATTTGCCGTGTTTATTTTAGGCCTGATACAGATAAGCCTGGCTGCAGTTAGCGGGGTCCCTACACTGATTTCTGGTGTCTGTTCAGGAAGAAGTAATTGTGAGTTTTTTTAAAACTATTTTGTCTAATTAAATAAAGCTTGTGTATATATATTTTTCCTAAACCATGCCTTTGTATTCGTTTGTGAACTAACCTGTGTATTGTTAAAGGGGAAACCCTCTGTTAAAGGGTCGGTAACTAAAAATAAGTATATTGTTAAAACTCTTTGGGTGAAAGTCCCAAGGTGGCGTTGTTGGTATTTTATCGTCTGAATCCAGAAATTCCTTTCCAGCCCTAGCTTGGTTACACTAGCAGAAACTTATGTTTTTGCAACATTGTTTTGATGCTAACGGAAGCTAACGGTTTTACCTCACCTTACAGCCTATGGTGTCAACAATAAGAAGCTAAATGTGTCGGAAATCTTTTTCATTTATTGATTTGACATGACGTGTGATCAAGCAGTAACCCCTGGCCCGCGAGAATTGAAGCCAGTGCGTAGATGTTAAAAAACTGCAGTTCCTCGAGTGTCCACTTGAGGCTGGCTGCAGAAGTACCAGAAACCACATACACACCAATTCAAAAAAGCCGATCTATACAGCAGAAATAAACATGTTTACAGCCTGGTTCAAAAACGAGTGTAGGGAGGTATCTCGCATGAAGTCATACAATAACATACATTTTTACTGCTTGCAGTGGCCACAGAAAGTTCGGATAGAAACAGCTTCACGGATCTGTATATTACAGTAACAAGGGATTGAAGCCAAACATTGGTGTAAATTATGGTGACAGTTGGCATGCCTATATCAACAGAGCTGAGGTCCACTGCTGGATGTGAACCAGATGTTAAGAGAAATGTATGTGCGTCGTGGACATCACTTAAACCTATATAAAGAACGTATTTAGGGGCCTTGGGAGGAGAGACCTTGTCGTCTTCCCAAGCAGTCCGGAATGCTTGTTCGATACTGGTGTTGTTTTCCTGTAATAAACCTATTACTCTAAAAGCAAGCCAGTGTCACGAAGTTCCTTCTGCATCTACACATCACGGGCTGTCAATACACGACAGTAGTCTGGATAGTTCATGACTCTATCGGCACACACTGTACGGGGGGTGAATTTTTTCATTACACCGCATTTTCGAAGATATTAAGATTACGAGTTTTCTAGGAAGCTCAAAGCCCGCCTCTTTACGTCACAATCGCTCGACAGAAGTTAGGTTGAGTTCAACATTTCCAATATGGCTCCTGCTGGCTATTGGCTTTAAAACAGTGCTTCAGAAACAGATGGGTGACATCATGGATACTACGTCTATACAGTCTTTGCTTCAGAATTGAGTCTACTAATCATTCGCTGATGTCATGTTGGCTTCATCCATTCCTGGTCCAAAACAAGAAAGGATCTCAAGAACACAATGAACAAGAACCTGTCAATAAAAAGTATGTTTGTCCCTTGTATTGTTACAGTTCTGAAAGACGGCAAACTGAAGACACAAGTTGCTTATAAGCTCTGCAGGGTGTCTAACTGTGGCGTAATTCATCACACATGCCCTTAAAATATTCATTGTTCTAAAGTCTGGGATCACAGTTTGAATTTCCGCCCCCAGGATTTTGATATTTTGAGGAATTTTAAACATGATTATGTGTGATTGTAATTGGCAACCACCCCCATGTAGACATTCTGACCACTTAGAGCTGTGAGGCGGTAAAATATCGGATTATTGGCACTTTAAATTTACCATGTGATTGGCTGGCTAACTCGTGCAGGCCTGCAGCCATCTTTGTTGTGTCCGGACACAGTGACTCACGGCTTCGCTCATCATGTCCGTTTACATGTTCGAGTTGTTCGCCTGGAGCTCAGAGCACACAATCAATGCACAAAGCCTTCTCCACATCTGAACCACAGGGAGGACAGAGACTCTTATGGAACCAAGCGTCGCTCCATTAAACAGTTCAGTTATTGTTTCCCAGAATGAACTGTCCAATCTTACCTGAACTGCTGTGCTGCTGTGAGATGACATCGCCTTGATTTCCTCTCTTGAATTGCATCGGCTTATTGAGCAAGCAAAGATGTACAGATGCACGTTCATTCTGCTGCTGACCCGTCTGTCCCAGCAGACCTCAGGAACATATCTGACCCTGAATTAACCTCCATGCTCTTTGGCTCATGCACTGTTGATTTCCTGACAACATGGACACCGTGAGCACCTTCCACAACAAGAGGGTCATGACTGGTGACAAGCTCTGGGCAATACTTTCTGACAGCTTGTTCCACACGTGATGAAAGAATCAGTCAGGGTCGTAAAAGGTCACTCCAGGGTTGTTCCTCCTTGTCTTTCCAGCTGACGTTCTCCAGCTCTGCTAAGATGGAAGAAACAACTCGTAGATACTCTCCCTGCCTGAACCTCTTTTTGGAAACTACAGAACCAGTTATTCATCTGAGCCCAGACATTATCTTTGTTTACATCTGAAGCCATGTTTGTTTTTCAACAACCTAATTCCTGATTGTTGCCAAACCAAGTCAGTTTTTAAACTAATGCCACGACTTTGCACCAACCTTAACTAAGCTTTACAGTAAGTCCACAGGAGCCAATCAATCAATCAATCAATCAATCAATCAATCAATCAATCAATTAGACTTTATTTATAAAAAGCTTTTCATACAATGACATTGTAACACAAAGTGCTGTACATAAAAAAAAAACTTCATATAGAATAAATAAAACTGAAAACAAAAAGACCCCCCATCCTAATCCTAACCCCAGCCCCGACTCCAAACCAACCCCACAATCCTAAGGTTAAGAACATAATAGATGCAACAATAAAAATAAAAAACAATGAAAATAAAATAAATAAATAAAAAAGACGTTTCTGAACGAACTGAGGAAACGCTCTCATGATATCTTAATGAGGAAACACCGGAGGAAACCTATAATGTTAAAACTCAGCAAAATAAAATACATTTCAAATAATAAAACACGAAAATATTAAACAATTAAAAGAAAATAAGATGCTATACTTAATATAAGTTAATAAATAGAATAAAATAAAAAATAAAATAAATAAAAAGTGACAAAAATTTGAATCAGATAATAAATAAATAAATAAATAAAGTAAGGTGAAATAAAACTGTTATAGAAATAAAACTCAGTTAAAAGCGAAACTAAAAATGTCTTGAGTTTGCTTACAAATACACACATGCATCATATACAGGCAAAGCACCAACTTAATCTCTTCTACACTGTTAATACAAGTCATTCAGAATGCCAGGTCGTCACTGTAAATAAAAATTTGTTCTTAATGACTTACCTATTTGAATAAAGTTTAAATGAAAAAAAATAAAAGAAAGGCAGGAGATTTAACAATACATCTTTTTTTTTTAAAGTTATATTTTTTGGTCTTTTTGCCTTTATTTGATAGGATAGTGAAGAGAGACAGGAAATGTGGGGAGCAGAGAGCGGGGGAAGACATGCAGGAAATGGTCAACCAGCCGGGAATCGAACCGGCAACCCCTGCGACGAGGACTATAGCCTCTATATGTGGGGCGCTTAGACCGCTAGGCCACCAGCACCCCAACAATACATCTTTAAGTTGTTTAGAAACCAACATAACTAAAATAACATTTAATGTCTCAGTGTTATTTTTGACACTGAACTTCTGCTGTGGTGAAGCTGGAAATCATTTTTTTGTCATCCATGTGGAGGGTCAAACAGTCTATGCCTTTGAGATATGTTTGAACGAAAAAGAGATGACATATCTCCTCGGGTTATTCCTAATAAAAATAAGTTCAACATAGGCATTCTTTCAGATCTGAAGGTAGCACCATCAGTCTAACCATTTGTGAAAGTGAAATACATGTAAAGTTGAAGTAAAGATGCAAGTTCTTGTTGGGCGGCACGAGTGGCGCAAATTGTGAAGCCTGAGTTCTGCAAATCTTCCAGATGAAGCAAATTATACACTTTATACACATTCGCTTCATTCTCTTCATTTGCTTATTCGCAAGAGTTGAAAGTCTTGACTTCAGCAAATCATTCTTGCTGCGATAGCCAATCATCATGCAGATCCTCTGGCAACGTACAATGTGGTGAAAGAACTGGTGGAGATTCATTCATCTGGAATATGTAAGACAAATTGACCGTATTTGTGTGCTGCTGGGCTGCACGGTGGTGCAGTGGGTAGCAAGAAGGTTACTGGTTTGAGTCCCCAGTCGGGCAGGTGCCTCTCTGTGTGGAGTTTGCATGTTCTCCTCGTGCATGCGTGGAGTCTCTCTGGGTACTCCGGCTTCCTCCCACAGTCCAAAAACCTGGTCACTTTAAATTGCCCGTAAGTGTGAGAGTGTGCGTGAATGGTTGTCTGTCTTTCCATGTTTGCCCTGTGAAAACTTCTGTCTGTGACTTGATTCCAGCTATCGGTTGTACTAGCTAGTTAGCACTGCCCCCTTTAGCATAGCCAGCTTCACCATTCAGTGCAGTTGAAGGGAATCACTCCTCTTTTGCATGGTTAGCTACTTTGAGTCTTTGGCGAATGAACACAAAACATTGTGGCTTTCATATGCACGTAAATTAAAGGTGACATATTACGCTCCTTTTCATCGAAATATATTGGTCTAAGAGGTCCCCAAAACATGTCTTTCAAGTTTATGCTCAAAAAAACACTTTGAAATCAGATTTTGGCATGCCTGAAGAACCCTCTTCTTCAGCCCTGCTCAGAACAGTCCGTTTTCTCTCTGACCACGCCCCCTCAGGAAATCCGAACAGGGGCAGAATGGATTTTTTTCATTTTCGGGGGGTTTGTAGACATGCCAGGGACACATATTACAGGTAGAGAACCATTAAAAAGTCAATTTTGCATGATATGTCACCTTTAAGTGTTTGTGCAAGTGCATGTTTGGTTTGAATGCAACTTTACAGCTTTACAACATATTTTTCCCATTAAAATTCAATAACTGGTCTTAGTTACATTTCTTGTTGAAGAGATCATTAATGTCAGAATCTAATGTGTACCTAATATTTTTTGCTAAACCACCTTTTCTGTTGTCAACTTGATGGAAAACACTGACACCACTGCACTTCTGAACGGCACATTTCGCTTTAGTACAGACAGCTCAGTTGACTAGTCTAAAGTAATTCTGTCAAACAGAATGAAATACTTCAAGTTTGAGCTACCACCTCCAAGCTAAGCATACAGGTGCACCTCACCTGACTGATCAGCCATAAAAGCTGGCCTGGGTTCCTCTGGATCTCTGCCGTAGACGGCCTTCTGCTGTGGACATTCCAGACTCCAGCTGCTACAACTACTACTATCTGTCTCCCCACTATCATCTCTCTCTCTCTTCATCTCCCTCTATCCCTCTCTCCAACACGGTCTCAGCAGATGTGTGTCTAACATGAGTCTGGTCCTGCTGGAGGTTTCTGCCTGTTAAAGGAAGTTTGTCCTTGCCACTGTAACTTGCTAAATGCTGCAAAGTGCTCTGCTCATGGTGGATTAAGATGAGATCAGACTGAGTCCTGTCTGTAAGATGGGACTGGATCTTATCCTGTCTTGATGTTGGGTCTTTGTTAATAACAGAACATAGAATACGGGTGTATTGGTAAACGATGAGAGGCAGAGGGACCTGGAAACACCAATATTTAACCGCTATAGCTTTATCATCAACTCAAATGATTGACTTTAATCTTTTCTTAATCACGTTCAGTGTTCGCTGCATGTCTTCCTCTTAAAGACTCTCTGTCCTGATAATCAAGCTGAGTCATTTCAGGTAGGTAATGTGAGTTTGAATCATTCTGGCTTCTTACAAAACATTCATAATCCAACATCTCATGGAAAAGTTCGTACGTGGGACTAAATGTGTGTTTCTTTGAGATGATGATGACCAGTAGGGCATGAAATGAGTGCTCTGCAGTGCCAAGAGCCCTGGGGGTGATAAGATCAATGGACAACAATAAAGCAGTGCCATGATAGCCTCCTGAGGGGATGACTCTATTAGTCTCTGTGTTTACTGCTTCTTATTCCTTTTGAGATCTGACACAAAGATGAAGCAATATTCAAGTTGAGAATAGCCTTTGGAAGACAACAAAATGCTCAGAAAATACAACCCCGTTTCATAGAAAGTCTGCAAGGACACTGTGCAAAATGTAGATAGAAACAGAATCTGGTGGTTTGGATCATTTAAAGCTGGGGTTGGTAGTCTCGGAAAACCAGCATGAATTTGAATGTAGCATTTCCTCATGACTCCGTCTAACCCCTCCCCCCCTCCCCTCAGAGCTCCTCCAAAATGACGCCCCCCCTCCCCGCTCACATGCACGAACGCCGCTGACTTGCGACCATATGATGGTGACTGATTCGAAACCGGTCCTCACCAAAACATTCTCATAGTGAAAGTTAAAAACACAAACAAACATGGCTGCTGTTAGTACTCACAACTTTCATACTAGCATTATCCAGTTGTACTGGTGACACGATATCAGGAGAAAAGTTATAACACATATATAATACTGTAACAGCTCTACTGTTTGTTAAACATGTTCTGTGTAGATGTTCTTAATTCCTACAGTGTTGACAGTCAGTGAAGGCATCAGGAGAGGTGTAGAGTGTTTGAGCTGGAGAGAGGAGAGACAAGAGGAGAAGTTTTTCATTCATTCAAACATTGATTGTTGTTTTGTTGGTTGGCGTGATCACGGCCGGCAGTGACCGGTTATTAAAACTCAACGTGTTCACGAGTCGGCTCATCATCAATAAATATATATTTTCTGTAGGACTTACTAAATGTCATTAATTCTTTTACTTGTCAGAGCCCCCGTGGTGAGAGCTTTTTAGACTCTGATCCGGACTACAGTCCTGAGCAAAGCACCTCATCGGGTCAGAGGGGACAGGCCCGAGGACGTGCGAGAGGAGCAGTCAGTAGAGTCAGGGGAAGCAGAGGCAGGTGACGGGGACTCGGAGTGCACGCCGGGGAAATATACGCGCAGGAGGCGGGCAGAACAGCAGGACGGGATTTGAACGGTTTCAAATTTTGGCACCCATAAAAGGCTGATTGGTTGGTGTTTTCCCAGGTTTACTCCGGCTGTGCACAGAAGATTTTTTTTACCTCTCTTTTTAAGAACACATTATGTAATGATTACCATCAGGACATAAAGATCATTTTAACCAGTATGATAGTACAAAGACAACAGATCAAATACTGAAACTGAAGAGTATAATTGCTGTATGAAAAATAAAAGCTAATTTGTATTTGATGCCAGCAACACAATTAAAAAAAATGTAAGAATATGATTAAGACTGTGGTGACAGAGGCATGTGGTTGTTTTTCTTCAAAGCCCACTGAGTATTTCAATGTGTTTTAGAGCTGTTGTGATTTCTACATGTTGTGTTTGTGTTTTGGGTAGCACCATCTGTGCGTAAGTTCAAACTTAATATCTGATTTAGGATAGAGTTTACCCTCTACTAACGTTTAATGGTTGCACCAGCTGAGATAGTTCCAATGTTAGCATAAGTTACATCTTAAATTTGACTCCTGGCTATGAGTTGGTGTAAGGTCCTCTGTAACAGCCCGGTTGATTACATGAATAATAAATGTATAACGACTCTGATCTTACCGCACACTTTCATTTCCCCCGAGCGGAGACAATTACCATACATCTGCACAGAGTACCATAACGTTAATGAACCATATGTGGTAGTTCACGATTTCACCACTTGATGTCACTGTTGTCATTGTACACTAGATTAATTATAAACATATCAACATGACTTGTCATATTTGACCTTTATGTTGCAGTTTGTTGATTAACAGGAGTTACAGCAGTTACGATTAGCTGTAAGCGTATTCAGAGGCAATGAAGCTAACAGGAGTTAGCACTTAAACAAACGATCGAGACATAAGCTCTTCACTGATTGGTCAAACTGAGTGAACCTGTCATATCTGCGACATTACTTTGATTAGTTTGGACTAGGGTTGTACACAATTAATTGAGTATCGATTAATTGATTGTTAAGAAATGACTTAAAACACGCATTTTTGTTTTCAATTTTCTATCACGTGGAACAAACATCATGTGGTCTCATATTTCGTTCAGCTAACAGGGAGGTGTTTTAAGTTTAAAGATGTTTCCATGTGAATCAGCTGTTAAAGGTGTTGGTACAGTGGAGACGCTCAACTGGTGGATGCGGCTGTGCGTCAGGTCTCCACCTGCGCTTTTTAAAGAGGATCAGTACGCAACTGCTGCAAACAACGACACAGATAGAAGGTTGACAACTTTAAACAGGACATTTCTCCACCTTTAGATACAAAGCCAACAGACTGCTGGGAATTGCTAGTACGTTATGTTTGCAGACCAGGAACATCAGAGCCGTCTGGGCTTTTCTGCAGCTGGACTGATGATGACCTGGTTGTGCTCCCAGCTGACAGCTGACCGAATACACACGTTTATTTTTCTCACTAAGAACGAGTAGACAGAAAACTGGACACTGTGAGTCTGAAGTATTTTTCTGTTATGTCCGCAGAGAATATTCTGATGAGCCTGCTCGTTAACATTACCAAAAATCGATCACGAAAAATACTTAAAATGTACATCCCTAGTTTGGACGTTATGGTCTACTAGTAAAGATGAAGCTTAAAGGTGACATATTATGCTCTTTTTTTTCTTTCTTCTTCAAAATATATTGGTCTAAGAGGTCCCCAAAACATGTCTTTAAAGTTTACTGCTCAAAAAACACTCTGAAATCTGATTTTGGCATGCCTGCAAACCCCTCTTTTTCAGCCCTGCTCAGAACAGGCTGTTTTCTGTGTCTGTGCCTTTAAATGAGAATGAGCTCTCTGACCACGCCCCCTCAGGAAGTGGATGTGGCCTCGGCTGTCCAGCACGTTGATCTAATGTTTACATGTTGGCTGAATATACACGGCTGCTCACAGACCCGCGTTACTTCAACCCTCTGAATCTGATCCAGAATCTGATCCTGATGGAGAGGCACCTGCAGCAGGACCTTTCTGAATGATTGGTCACAGATTTAGTGTTTCTTGTTATTTTATTTGTCAGCATGTCGACGTGTGTCTTGGTACACAGCTATGAACATGTAGCTATGTGGCTATGCTAACTAGCGCTAGCACTTTTCCATGATAAATAAAAATCATCCACTAGATCTTCAAATCTGCAGACGTGGGGAGTAAAACCGACCTTTGTGTTTATTAAGACAGCCTACAACTAGCATGCCTCCCTCCTAAGCTCCTTGTTAGCACACATGTGTGCAGGTAATGAAAAACGGAGGAGGGGTTGAGTTGTATTTTATACAGTCTATGGGCTGAACAAGCTCCGAGCTCTGCGTTCCGTTACAGACCGGATGTTGTTGTGACGTACGAAAAACACTGAAAACAGAAACAGCTGGTTTCAGCACACATTTACAGAAAGGTGGAGAACTCAGAACAGGGGCAGAATGGATTTTTTTCATTTTCGGGGGGTTTGTAGACATGCCAGGGAAACATATTTCAGGTAGAGAACCATTAAAAAGTCGATTTTGTCACCTTTAAGCCTCTGTGGTGCAACCAAACAATGATTCCACTATTCCACCAGTGCCTTACGCTCAGCGGTGCCTCTTCCCCGGGCCTCACCAACCAGCCTCAGTTTCTCCCAGACTCTTGTTGAGCAATAAAACCCTCTTTAACCCCTCTTCCCCGGTCTGTCAGTCTGCTCCTGGGTCCTATTGAAGAGTTCTAATCATAACAAGCATACCTGCCAACATTGGACAGTGAAAAATAGGGAGATTTTCTGGAGTATCATAAAATCAGCCTATACCCAGCAACCCCATCCATATATAACCCTGAACTGCAGATTAATACATTTAATAAACAGATATGTAAGTCAAATAAGTGTCTCCTAATATCAAAGTTTGCAGTAAAATATAGCAATGAAAACATACACAATTTTAAAAATCAATGTCTTACAAATATGACAAAATTCATAAACATGTTGAAGAGTGAGAGTAGAGCGAGCCACTGCAGTGAGGAGTAACACACACATATTCCAGGTAGAGTGGTTGACACCATATTTTGATGTTGATACCATTATAGTATTATTTCAATACAGTTTTGAATGCAGGAGTCTCTGTAACATGAATCTACATCTCTACGTGCTTTTTAAAGTCATCTATCTGGGTCCTTTAAATCATATTTATTACCTACAGCTAAATGTTATCTGACCTACAGTAACCTCTGCATCCTCAGCCTCTGCTGCTTTCTGAGATAAAGCAAGAGAAGAAGAGATTTCCTCTGCATCTCCACCTGAGGTTATCAGGTAGAGTTTAGTGATTTCATAACTTCACCTGTGAAATTGTGATAGTGACACTGTCAGCACTCTGTCATCAGATTCACACAGCTCTAAACTCTCCTGATGAACTTTAAAGAGGATGCTGCGTTATTGCACATCACAACTTAAGTTAGCAAGAACAGGGCTGACCCACTTTAATGAGGGATGGATCAAATCTTTAAACAGTGCAGAAGTTTGTTGTACTCAAAACAATTCCTCTAATGAACACTTCAGCTCCCGCTGTCACAGATCTACCTGTCGCTAGCTGTCTGTGTTTACCTGCTGTCAGAAACTATCTCATGCTGCTTTGGATCAAACCATCTACAGGGAGAGGAGGGGTGGATGTTTCTTGAGGTTTGAATATAAGGCTCAATTAGGGGACTTCTTGGAAAACGGTTAGAGAAGTTTACCGTTAAACTCCCCCATAGAAGTTTAGGGACACTCATTTAATGTCAATCAATCAATCTTTATTTAGAAAGCGCCATATCACAACGAAGGTTATCCTCAGACTCTTTCCAAACAGAGCAGGTCTAGACCGTACTCTATGTTCTATTACTAACAAAGACTCAACATCAAGACAGGATAAGATCCAGTCCCATCTTACAGACAGGACTCAGTCTGATCTCATCTTAATCCACCATGAGCAGAGCACTTTGCAGCATTTAGCAAGTTACAGTGGCAAGGACAAACTTTCTTTAACAGGCAGAGACCTCCAGCAGGACCAGACTCATGTTAGACACACATCTGCTGAGACCGTGAAATTATGAGTGTGTGCTTTTTATAGAAGTTTACTGAAACTATATTTGTTCAAATTAAATGTATAAACTAAGATGAGCTCTGCAAAGACTCGGACATCTGCTCTGTGTTAGGTCTGTGCTGGAAGAAAGGAGAAAAGGGAGAAAGATATAATATTACATTATAGATTTAGTTCTATGTCTTAGAAGCACACTACGGCGTTTTTCAACCGCAGGAACTTTACCCCTGAACTACGTGCGTTTCGACCGGTGGACCCAGGGTCTAAATTTAGTTCAGGGGTAGATAATCTCCTAATCTAATTTTTTTTCTAGCGTGACGGTTCAGAAGATATTAAGATTCTGAGTTTTTGCCCAAATAAGGACATGACTGACGTGACTCCAGGTCGGGAACACATAGCTGTTGGCTAGGAGGCTCACACTACGTCACACTCTGCCTGGTTGAGTTCCGCATTTCAAATATGCCTGCCGCCGTCGATTGGCTTCCAAACAGCTCTCAGGAACAGATGGGTGACGTCACAGATACTACGTCCATATTTTATACAGTCTATGGTTGAAACACAGAGGGAGTTCCTGGGAATGCAAACTAGTTTAGTTTTTATTAAGATTTCAAAATATCCTCATCAGATATTTAATGATCGTCTAAAGACATTTATGAGGGATGCATCCGGCTGAAAGTCTCCAGTTAACAGGGTCGCTGTTTAAACCAAAACACTGGCCGATCTCTATCACAGCTTTTTGAGTTAAAAGGATTTTAAAGCCGTGTTGAAACGTCTTTGCTACTCGCGCTTATCTCCTCTCACATGTTGATTCAGTGAATCCATCTGTGATGAAATATAGCACCATCTAAAACAGCGCCAGCTGAGTCTCTTCATGCTAACAGGCTAACTGTTGTGTTGCTCATAATGATACCTGCCTGTCCGTCTGCTTCTATGGTGCCATCTGGGATGAACGGCATTTGTCTTTGTTTTACTGCCCTCTACTGGTCTGGTGGTGTAGTGCATTTACTTTTTATTTTCTCCAGACGTCACTGGCCTGATTTGCACAATCTACCCGGGACTTCAGCCCGTGGTCGAAACGGGCACAGGAAGCTTTTAGTTCAGGGTAAAGTAGTTCTGGGGTCTAAACGACCCTGGAACTCTCTGCGAAATGCACCTCTAGATAATTACAGCACTGTTAGCCCAAGAGTCCATCACAGTGGATGACACAATGCTGGATTTACTTGATGCAATGTATTGTAACTCCACATAAAGTAATGAAAACATTATTCTGCCATGATAAACTCCACTAAGAGGAGCTGCTGTGTATCAATAACAGAGCTGTAACACTCCAGAGGTCAGCAGACCCACAGCCTGACTAACCCTGACCGTCTGTAAGTGACATGGTTTAATTGCGTGCCTTAGAGCAGATTAGTGGGCTGAGGTGTTAAATTTGTCAGCCTCATTGGGCAGCGGTTGACTTCGGGGTCACACTATCACATCTCTCCCTGAAAACTGCTGTCACCGCTGTTCTACACAGCTCTGACAGATTAGCTTTTTTCCCTTCAGCGAAAATAGAAGTGCATTGCTTTTTAATACAGACAGAGTGCAGTCTGGTCCCTCAGCACCAACATTGGCACAGGGCCAAGTGGGAGCAGGCGAGAGGGGCAGAGAGCTCTTATGGAAAATTGATTCTCCCCGGGGAGAGAGGAAATCTTTTACAGATGCTGAAGATAAATGTCTCAGTCTGAGAGTGTTATAAATTAAAGAATCCAATCAAGTCAAACAGAGCCCTGACATGGTCTCTGCTGTACTCCGAGGGTTTCAGTGAAAGCAGCATGAGTGGATATGATACAGTGTCTGCGACCTGTGACTTCATCTGAAGACAGTTAAGGTTTAAGTATGGAGAGCAGACGTACAGCGGAGGTAAATTACAGACTGAAGTCTGTCACAGTCTCCTGGAGACATTTAGAGCGAGACAGCAGAACTTTGAAATGTGGTGTTCTATTTTTACATGTTTCAAAGCCATCACCAGCTATCTACTATCCGTCTCACCACTGTCATCTCTCTCTCTCTTCATCTCCCTCTATCCCTCTCTCCAACACGGTCTCAGCAGATCCTAAAAAGCTCCGCGTGTAGAGCTAGACTTATTCCAGTTTGGTGAAACATCAGAGACATTTAGTGAGTTTTGAAAGATGTTGAAAGATGCAGATCAGTTTCAGAGTGCCATGAACTGACTGACTGTCCAGTGCCTCTGTCGCTGCGGGGTGCATTCAGGGACCGTCGTAAATGTGCAATATAGTCCTTTCATGGCACTTTTCTGTGAATCTAGAGAATCAAGATACATTCACAGAGGTCACATCAAGAATGTTTTCTTTTGACATTTTAGCAAGGACAGGCTTACTTATTTAACTTAAAATGTTTTGAGTTTTCGTCGACTAAAACTAGACTAAGACTATAAAGGGCTGAAAAAACTAAAATGTGACTAAAACTAACAGGCATTTTCGTCTAAAGACTAAGACTCAATCTAAAATAGCCGCCAAAATGAACACTGATTCTTTCTCTGCTTCACATCGACATCCACACACACAGACACACACACACACACACAAACACACAGTCACATACACACCTACTTATTGGAATATGAGCATCATTGTGGTTGTCTTTCTGTGTTGTATTTGTGTCTTTATCCGTCTTTCGTCTTGCAAAAGTAAAAAAGTAAAAGCAGGGAGTAATGCTGAGACCACTGTAACCAGGAGAGTCTGATCTGGACTCTGACACCAGTAACTGCAAAGACACGGTGGATGGGAGAGGAGTGAGCGGGTTGTCAGGCATAATATTTCCTCTCCCTCAGGGGAACTAAAAGAGGGTATACCCCTCTTCGACTGAGGCAGTTTCAGGGCCGATTCGGAGCCGGCGCTCAATTGTGTTCATGTTTCGTCTGAGAGTGAACCGGCTCCCGGCCTGGAAATACCGGTTCCAGAACGGCTCCAACTCTTTGCTGGTCTAGAACTGCGAACCGCTTACGTCAGGGGCGAGTAATGAAAAAACACCCAAACCAAACGTGTTTCCTCCATTGTCCTGCAGCCAAAAAAATTAAAGAGACGAATGTATTCCAAGGCATAGCAGTGGTCGGCCCGAGATAAGTTGCCGTTGTCCGCCATCGATGTTGTTGTGAGGGAAAGTTCGCGCTAGCACTGCTGGGAAAAGCAGTCACGTAAATCTGACGTCATGACGTGCCTCTTCCACGGGCTCAAGCGGGCGGAAAAACAAACGGGTGATGTTTTGGTTCGCGAGTTCAACCAGCTCCAAACCAGCGCAAGCACCAGCCCGGAAATACAACCCGGTTCACGTTGGTCAAAAAGAGGTAATAGTCTGCGCCTGTGAGCCTGAGGCAGGGCATTAAAACCGTCACCTCACACGAGTGTTGTTTTTGAATGCATTTGTGGATCTCACACACGGTTGAAGTCACGTGATGACAGTCAGTTGAGCCTCTGGTGACATGTGAGTATTTTTAGGTCCTGAAGCAAAAACACGTAGACTCTGAAGCCCTAATAACTAAGTCTGCTTAGTTTGGTCGAACATTCGCAGATCCATGTACAGGTTTCTGGATTCAGGTACGCATTTTGAAATTTTAAAATAAATTTTTGCATTTTGCGTATCTGTTTACATATTTGTGGATAACTTTACACAGTTAGAAATAGTTTTACTACAATATAAGTACTCTCATTCAAAAGTGTTGGTTCAGAGCGTTAGTAGAGCTCGGCTAAATAATGAGTTTGTATTTATTGTGTATTCACAGGACGTTTTCTCTTAAAGCCGGGGTTGGTAATCAGATTTAGATACACTTTTTGTTATACTGGTTAAAATGATCTTTATGTCCCGATGGTAATCAATACATAATGTGTTCTTAAAAACGAGTGAAAAAAAGCTGCTATCTACAGCTGGAGTAAACCTGGGAAAACACCAACCAATCCCTGCCATCAGGAGCCAAATTATGAAACCAATCAAATCCTGTCCTGCCGTTCTGCCCGCCTCTTGCAGAGCGTACATTTCCCCAGTGTGCACTCCCCGTCCCCTGCCTCTACTCACTGCCCCTTTCGCTCGACCGAGCCGATTCATGAACACGTTGAGCTTTAATAACTGGTCACTGTCAGCCGTGATCACGCCAACCAACAAAGAAACAATCACTGTTTGAATGAATGAAGAACTTCGCCTGCCTGTCTCTCCTCTCTCCCGCTCGCTGGGAGTTGTGAGTACTAACAATAGCCATGATTGTTTGTGTTCTTAACTTTCACTGCTGTTTACCGCTGAGTGAGACATGAGTTGAAGTAGTGTGGATCTCTTTGAATCAGTCACGATCATATGGTCGTGAATCAGCTGCGCTCGTGCATTTGAGCTAGGGTGTCGTTTTGGAGGAGCTCTGAGCGGCTCAGGGGGGAGGGGTTAGACAGAGTCCTGAGGAAATGCTACATTCAAATTCATGCTAGTTTTCCGTGACTACCAACCCCAGCTTTAATGCAGTTGTTTCTGTTTTATGTAGCCTGTTTTTTTATTTACAGTGTCTCAGCTGCTGTTTTAATCTTTTGTGTGTTTTTGAATTTGCATCATTTACAACACGTTTCTCTCTCGATGATCTTTCAAGCTGTTGCAGATCCTCTGCCTTCCAGGCCACCGTAGCCCCATCATTAGAGTGTGGACGAGCTGGTTCACCTTCAGACCTGCAGAGAATTCTCCCTCGTGTCTCTGAAGGATCTCTTCAGCAGGACTCTCTCTGTCATTAGTAACCATACAGCGCACAGATATCATGTTTCATAACAACAACATCCTTAACCTTGAAGGAAGTTTGAATTCCACAGTCATACGGGGAATAATCCAGCCTTGGCTGCAGTGAGGAGGAGGGATGAAGGCTGTAATGTGGTAAAAGAGGGGATATCATTACTTTTCCTTAATTACAGCATGCTGACTCTACACAGGACTCTACCTCCCTGACCTCCACTTAAATGTCTGTAATCCTGATGGGGACAGAGCCCCCTCCTCCGTCTGTCTACCCACAATGCCTCAGGAGAGGCGACAGATATTGAAACTGATTGTTTTAATCAGCAGAGGGCACGAGTGCCTCTTTTTAAAAACATATTATGCGGATCCTTGTTTGCCTTTGCATAATTTCATCTTGTGGGTGAAGATTGAAGCTGTTCCCTCCCGTGCTTGACAACGTTAATCCTCACAATGTTTTTATTTCAGCTGTAAGAGTGATGTTTAAAAACCTTGAGAGGGTCTGATGATGCAGGGCTGAGGATTCAGTCATCCATCAAAAGCTGGCATGAATAGCGAGCAGATAATCAGATATGAAAGCAGTGATTAAATCCGTTCATCATGTCTCCATAACACACATTCCTGAGAGAAGGTAAACTGTTCCTCTCAACATCCAGTCACAATCACACACGATGTCATCAGGCTGAGAGCGGGGACGTGTTTGTGTGATGTGATTACACACAGAGTTAACACAAAGATGAGAATATGCACATCTAAATAACCTGTCAGAAAAATCACGTCATGTGGGTGTGTGGAGAAATCTGTCTCCAGATGACGTCATGAACTCAGAGATGGGGGATTTTTTCCAAGATATCTGTAATATTTAAAACTCATGTTAAACCAATAAGCTCGATTTGCTTTGCTTGTGTCATTATAGTCGTGATTAACACTTTGTTCCCTTTGGTTCAGTGCATCGGTAAGGAGACCAAAAGCGGATATACACTGCGTGCACAACTATTAGGTAAGTTGCATTTTTGAGGATTAGTTTCATTATTTAGCAAAAACAGTGCTCTAGGTCAATCCAAAATGTTAATAAACCTCAAACCTGAACATCTAAGGAAGTGAAAGTGAGGTTTTGGCTTTTTAACCAGAATATCTGTGTGTGCACAATTATTAGGCGACTATTAGTGTGCAGAATTATTCCGCAACTCAAAGAAAAACTACAATATTCCCATCTCACTACTTTATGTCATCTGTTAAAGTCAGAAAAATAAACAAACAACTCAGATTTTACAAATAAATATTGCTGACATTTCAAAATATAAATAAGTGACCAATGTAGCCACCCTTCTTTTCAATAACACTCAAAAGTCTTCCATCCATGGAGTCTGTCAGTGTCTTGATCACTTGACCATCAACTTTTAGTGCAGCAGCAACCACAGCCTCCCAGACACTGTTCAGAGAGGTGTACTGTTTCCCTTCACTGTAAATGTCATGTTTAAGAAGGGCCCACAAGTTCTCAATAGGGTTTAGGTCAGTTGAGGAAGCGGGCCATGTCATTATTCTTTCATCTTTAAGGCTGAACTGAAACGGGAAAAAAAGCATTCAGTTTCTCTGCCCCCTCTGCTTGGAATGCCCTCCAATCTGAACTGAAACTGTCAGCATTTGTTTCATTGGAAGCTTTCCGCTCTATCTTAAGAAAACGACAACGGAAATCCTTCGAGCAGTGCTTATGTTCTTAAATTGTAACTGTAAAATAACTTCTGCACTTTATTTGATCAAATTGCTTGTATTTTATATTTTAATGTTTGTTGTTGTTGTTATCTCTCTGTTTTGTTTACTATGACGTATGTTGCTGCCTCTCTTGGCCAGGTCACCCTTGCGAAAGAGGTTTCGATCTCAATGGGTCTTTTTATCTGGTTAAATAAAGGTTAAATAAATAAAAAAAGGCCTTTACTGGCTAGCTACGCAGTGGAGTACTTTGATGCATGAGATGGAGCATTGTCCTGCATTAAAATCATTGTCTTCTTGAAAGATGCAGGCTTTTTCCTGTACCACTGTGTGAGTAAAGTGTCTTTTAGAAACTGGCAGTAGGTTGGGAGTTGAGTTTGAGTCCATCTTCAACACGAAAAGGTCCAACAAGCTCATCTTTAATAATTCCAGCCCATACCTGTACCCCACCTCCACCTTGCTGGCATCTGAGTCGGGGTGGAGCTCTATGCCCGTTGCTGATCCAGCCACGGGCCCATCCATCTGGTCCATCAAGAGTCACTCTCATCTCATCAGTCCATAAAACCTTTGAAAATCTGTCTTCAGATATTTCTTGGCCCAGTCTTCAACTGTGTCTATGTGTCTTGTTCAGTGGTGGTCGGGTTTCAGCCTTTCTTACCTTGGCCATGTCTCTGAGCACTGAACACCTTGTGTTACAGCCCTTGGCAAATGATGAGACGTTGAGTTCGACAGGTGCAATATATTTATTTATCTTCAGCACGCACCGTGAAACTAAAAGCAAACAAACAAAGAACATTTTAACTCATAAATCATCGGCACAATTACGTTTCTTGTATAAAAATAGATTCACTGTGATTTAAAAACAGACATACCTCGCTTCGCCTACCAAGGGTGCAAAACATTTAAGCTTGGGGAACCATCTCGACCACGGATCACTACAAAGCCTCCCCGACTGCCCACACGCCACTCGCACAGATCCCTGCTGCTGCTCTGCCCGATCACAGCTGCTGCTCCGCTGCTGATCAGCTGTGATCAGCTGTGATCAGCTGTGATCCTCCGATCAGCTGATTGCGCGGAGATGTCGCTGTGCATTTAAACTCTCTGAGCAGTTCCGGGGTATCCGCTTCCAACCCGGAACATTTAACATTTCATTTTAACTTAATTTAATTGCCGTTTGTGGCCACTTACACCTTGTACTTCTGGACACAGATAGGTTGCAGTTCTGGAATATGACAGCACTGGAGGATAATGGGTTCCTGGTAGCTTCACGTTTGATTCTTCTCAAATCTTTGGCAGTTAATTTGTGTCTTTTTCTCTCAACACGTTTCTTTTGACCGCTTTGGGTATTTGCAACAAAACGTTTGATGTTTCTGTGGTCACGTCCTAATATCTTGGCGATTTCAAGAGTGCTGCATCCCTCTGAAAGATGTTTTATAGTTTTGGACTTTTCAGAGTCTGTTAGATCTCTTTTCTGGCCCATTTTGCCTGAGGAAAAGAAGCTGCCTAATAATTGTGCACACCTGATATAGGGTGTTGATCTCCTAAGGCCACACCCTCCCTCAATACACAAATGCACATCACCTAGTATGCTTAAATCCAATAGGAATTCAAGTTTATTCAGCTTGGAGTTGGAAAGTATGCATAAAAATGACGGTATGGTCAAAATACTCACATGCTTAATAATTGTGCACACAGTGTACAGTTGTGCTCATAAGTACCCTGGCAGAATGTATGATTTCTTGGGTTGTTTCTGTTTTCTTTATGATATAAAAAGAGTAAACACAGTTGTTTGATAATAATTCGCTTCACCCAACCAGTAACCATGAGTGAAAAAAAAGTTTTTCTCTTATCTTTCATATTCTCTGAGAAATGGCCAAAAAATTCACAAATTCTGCCAGGGTATGTAAACTTATGAGCACAACTGTATGTTCTGCACAAAAACAGGAGAACCATTTACTAACAACTGCTTCTAAAGTTATTACAATAATCCTAAACTGGATTGTTTAAATGGGTGCACCACCTGCTACACTGCTGTGTCAATTAACAGAGACATATTTAATGACAGTCCAACGTGACCATCTTTGGGCAAGAGGAAGGCATAGACCGTTCCCTGATGCAAATGCAACAAGGTAAAACAAGTTAGGATGGCCACTCCCTAGATGATTCAAGACCAGATCTAGGGCCTGACTTTCTAACCCCAATGATTGGGCGCATGGCCAGATTCAGGGATTGTTCGAACCGATTATTTATCAACTACAACAACAAATCGTCATGATGAGTGGAGCCAGGCCTGGAGTCAACAGGTCAGAGGTTTTCAGAGGACCAGAAAGACAACATGGATGAGGAGAGGAGGAGGAGAATCCTTGATTCAGTGATTGCCACAGGAAAACCTCGGTCACATGCCTCCAGCTGGCCGGCGGTCCTGCTCCGTGCTGCGTTCTGAAAACACAACCAGTGGGTGTTGACGGGCCACAGAGCACAGAGCCGGACGGCAGCAAATAGGAGATGGACCGGACCAGACATGGATCTGGTGGAAGTCCTGTATGATGCTATCTACCTGCACATTAATGTTGTGAATGGACTTTCTATTTACACCATCTGCTTCATTTTCTGAGGGAGCAGTACTAAGAATAAAAGTCTAACCTATGCAGTCAATCATGTTTGGAAATTCTAAAAGAAAGTCAAATTATTGATCCTTGACCAGGGTCCGGCAACATGTCCTGAACAGAATATTATTTCAACATTACTTTAAATTGAATTCTACATCATGTACCTGTAGAGCTCGTCTTTGAGATTATGAAGCAATGAGAAGTAATGATCTGGAAATAAAAATACATCAGATCAAGGTCTCAAAATCCTCTCCTTGTCTACAGTAACCTCCCTGTGGAGTAAAGCAGGCTCTTCTTCGCTGAGCTCCTCGACAAACGGACACGCCATGCTCGATGATTTATGGCATAGGGTTCCTGAAAGACAGCCATCACAGGTGTATGTGGAGCAGTTACACAGGAGGCTTTAGTGCAATTGTCACTCAGGGATCCCCCCTCTTTGTACCACCTCAGGATGTGGAGATACTCCTGGTGGAAAGGTCTCTTATATTTAGAGGCAAGGACAGACTTTTTGACCTGTACGCCTCCTCAATCACCTCACATATCCACCCTGAAAGCCTTTGTTTGGACTGAGCTTGCCCCTTCCTATAGCCTATATAGTGGACAAAGAGGCTATCAGAGTGAAACCCAGAGGTTACCTGAAGACCTTCACTGGGCAGAGTTCTGCTGAATCAGCTCATTCATCCTGCAGGGGTCAGGGGTCAGGTGCAGCTAATTCAAGGAACTGATTGAGGTGGCTTGGAGTCAACCTCTGGGGAAAGAATGACAGGTTAGACCAAAGTGCCACCCACGGTGCCTCAACCGTACACAGGTTTAATTGAGGTTGAGGCTGCCTCTGAGAAGGCCCTGGATCTGCTATCTGTCCGCTGAAAGCAGGTTTCAGAGCAGTGAATGGAAGCCTCTGCTTCATCCTGAACAGACTCGCTCTCACAGAACTGTCGATAGGAAGCCCTCATTGACCAGGCATCATCATCATCCCAACCTGATGGGGTAGGGGTGCTAGCCTGTGGGCTGTCTGCCTGCAGTGAAGCCTCCCTTCCTTGTTGAAGTTCAAGGAGTAAATTCTTAATTTCTTTAAACTCAGAGGTTAGTGTGTCAACCCTCTTGATCCTTCCCAGCGGGGTACCTTCAGCTGGGGGGCGACTCACCCCACTCTACACCCACACAGCTACATTAGATGAAAGAAGAGCTGGGCGATATTGAATATTATGTTATCACGATAAAATATTTGATATCAGTCAATATCGATAATTATCACGATAAATATCAAATCATTATTTCATTTAAATGTAAAGTCAGTGAAAGTTGAAGACAGTTTGTTTGTTTTTATCTGGATTTAGTTTTCTGATGAGCTTCTTGAATCCATCATTTCTGATGGTGCTAATAGGAAGCAGGTTTTTAGTGTAAGATGAGATTATTGTGAAGTTTTAGTTTGTAGATTCTTATTTTTCTCAGGTTGAGGTTATTTGTGTAATTTGATTTAAATTTAAAATAAACATATATCAAATTGCTTTCTCTGTATCAGTTTAGTAGAGTATTGTTTTGAGTTGTGCTCTCCCCTTTTAAATTACTAAGGGTTAGGGGCAGAGTGATGTTGTTTCCCAAAGTGCAGTGAACGCATCGCTGTTATTCAATGTTCACTTGTCCTACGGTTGTGGTGGACATTAAACGTGTTAGAAATGCACAGCAGAAGTTGTCTCTGTGCTCTTCCTTTACCCACATCCTGAAAGTATATTTAATGAAGTGTATGAAGTTATAGTTAACGCAGAGGTGACTCAGTGTCAGACTAATGACTCTGCTTTGAGCAGGTAGGTTTTGAGTTTCTTCAGTGTCGCTGTCGCTCGTCTCAGCTGTGTTTACATTTAACACCAAACGTCTCTAAGCTCCACCTACCTCTCACCCTGCGACATGATTGGCTGTTCAATGCTGTCTTCTTCTGTCTAATGTTGGGTGGCAAGTAGCATTTAAGGCAGATCAGTGCCCCCCTCCCTTTCCAGTGGTTGAAGGGTGTAATTACAGGTTTATTTATATCAAATTTTTATCAACCATTTTTTATATTCATATTGAGAAAAATTATATCAAGATAATTATCGTTATTGAATTATCGCCCAGCCCCTCATCAGACTATATAATAATGAACCATTGTAGCGGTGTCTGAATTAGCAGTGTTCAGCAGCAACACATGAACATACTTAGTTTTAAAGAGTAAAAAAATAACCCAGTTTTAGGTGACCTCGTAGCTTAGACCAGGATGAACATTAAAGCACTTTTACCAAAGGCAGAGCAAGTCTGAGGAATGACGTACAGGTAGTTTCTATGAGACAGAAGGTTAGAGACACTGACAGTTTTAGGACTCAGTCAAGAACTTCATTTAGTTCAGCCTTATAAAGAAAGATTTACCAATGCTCCATTCTTCTGTGATGTACGGACGACTAATCTACTTTTTCATACAAGACACAGTGATGTGTGCAAAGTCTTAAACCAGAAACAAATCCCAATGCAATCATGGTACACTGAGTCCAACATTTTCAGAGAGGCTGAGGAAGCATGCATATAATGGCCCTGTCACACCTTGACGATTTAGCCATTGTTTAAAAAAATTGGCGAGTACGCTGGCGATCGTCACATAAGTTATACTGTAGGTAAGATTTGTATAAGTTAAGAGCACGCTGATCATACAGCGTAAGCAGCGTCTGGATCATACGTCCGGCATACGCCTGCCATAAGTTGTAGGTAAGTTATGCTGATGTCGACACACGTTCACACACGTAGAGCTGTGTGTGAGAAGCCTTGGAGCCCTCACTCAGTGTCAAACAGCAGAGCCTCTGAAACAGAAGCTGAAGCCAGCATGTCGGAGTCTGGTGGTGTTCAACGATAAAGCACTGCAGTCAATAAGTGTAACTTGTTGTAAAGAGCAGAGGCTGTGTTCCTGCTGGTTTCACTCCTCTGACATTCTCCACGGCTCATCATGTTTTTTTTTTTGTTTTTTTTTTCTCTTGTCTGCATATATATTTCTGGTTTGTGTCATGTTTGTCACAAACTGTCAAATATTAATGCAATTTATTCTTGCAGCAAAAGAAAAGAAAGAAAACATTTTTCTTCTGTGCTTGTGACTGTGTGCATGCAACCATCACCATCCCTCTTAGAACTCTGGCCTATCTTTTATTGGCAGCTAATATCATGTTCTGTAAAAGAGGGCGTGCACACCTAGGTGGGCCAAAAAATAAATAAATAAATAAGAGAAAGTGAAAGAAAGATTACATAAGGATATACAAAGGGACAGGGAGAGAGAAGGAGAGAGAGACCTAACACACTTAGATGGAGAGGGACCATCTCACCATGATGCCAAAAAAACTCCGTGCGGTGATACTAATGATTAAGCAACCCTTAGTGTCCACAATCATTACTGAAGCTTGGGTCGCAGAGGGTTGCCGCCGTGCTGTGTTCTATTTGTGTAACAAGACCACCACTGGTGCAGATGATACCACCTGGGTCAGATCAGCCGAGCGGTACGGCCCAGCACCCGGGCCGCGAGAGCAGTCAGACCGAAGGACCCAACCCGCCGCGGGAGACCCAGGCCAGGGGACAAGCCAAGGACCCAGACCGAAAGCAAACAGGTACCGCCGGAGCACCCAGGGCGACCCCCAGGTCACCCAGTAGGAGGAAAGGGGGGCGAGGGGGGAGAGATCCCGCAGCCCCCCCAAGGGACACCCCCACAACACCGCCCCCACAGCCCCCCAAGACGGAGCCAAAGGAGCCACCAGGGCCGAGGGGGCCCAGCACCAGGAGCAGACAGCCAGGCAGATGGGCAGGACCAGGACCAGAGCCCGCCAACCGGCGCGCCGGAGCGGGGGGAGGGCGGAGGCGGCAGGGCCAATCCCCCCCGCCCCCCCCAGACGGCCCGACCACTCCCCCCAGCCACGCCTCCCACCCACGCCCTGCAACTGATGGACCAGGCCGCGGGGGCATGGAGGGACACCCCAATGGCTGCAGTAGTAACACCCCCCCAGCTGCGCGCCACCCCACCCCCCAAAGAGGACCGCGAGGGAACCCCGGGAAACCCGGCCCCGAGGGCAGCCGCGGACCAGGTCCCCACAGGGGAGGGGGCAGCAGGGGGACGGAGGGTGACAGGGACACCAGCCACCCACCCAGCCCCGATGGACCCCCAACGAGTAGGGCCGAGCCAAACACTAAGGCCCCGCCAAACCTGATCTGTGTGTGTGTGATATGATTTGAATTTTATTTTGTTTGTTTTTTTGTTGTATGTATGTTTGCTAGTGAGCTCATCATGTTCTTACAAAGAGAGACTGCAGAGTTTTTAATAAAACACACCTTTTTTAATCGCCAATGAAGAGCATCTAGCGGCATCTTAACGAGCAGCAGCCTTTTTATACACTTTGTCGTGTTATTACGCTGCCGCGCGCTTCACACAAGTAAACTAAAATTGGGCCTAAGTTATGAATATGCTATGTATACGCCAAAACTGAAAAAAAACCCCGATAATTCAGTGTATGTCAGCGTTTTAGAGGCATTTTGATATGTCGGGAAAATGCAGGCTAAATCGTCAAGTCGTGACAGGACCATAAAGAATATCACCACAGTGGATGAGCCTGTTTCGTGTAACCAAAGAAAAACTGCATTTGTTTCTGTTAAAAGAAACTTCACCCTCAGATTTTAGGATCTAGATCTTGAGCAATCCTCTGAAGGCCAAATTCCACCAGATCCGTGTCCAGTCTGTCGCTGATCCGTCACGGCACCAGAGTACACCAAGCGCGACAGCAGGCCGGTTTCACCAAAACAAAATGAAAACATCCGGTTAATTTTCAGAATAAAACACTCTGTGTTATCACCAGATCTATTTCACTTAGCTACAACAACAAACCGTCATGATGAGCGGAGCCCGGCCTGGAGTCAACAGGTCAGAGGTTTTCAGAGGACCAGAAAGACAACATGGATGAGTAAGTAAGTATGTAAGTAAGATTTATTTATGGAGCACCTCTCAAGAACAGAGGTCACAAAGTGCTTTACAACAACAGCAAAAGAAAAGACGTATAGACTCTGTACACAACAACAAGAATTTTAAACTGGATTCTACATTTAACTGGAAGCCAGTGCAAAGATATGAGGATCGGAGTAACATGAGACCTTTTAGATGATTTGGTCAACAGCTTAGCAGCAGCATTTTGGTCCACTTGTAGGAGGTTCAGCGAAGCATTGCTATGACGTGAAAAAAAGAGTTACAGTAATCCAGCCGAGACGACACAAAAGTGTGAATAATAATTTCCAGCTCAGCTGTGGACGCTAAAGGTCTGAGTTCGGCGATACTTCTTAAGTGATAATAAGAAGAACAAACCAAAATATTGACATGCTGGTCCAGGCTCAGACCCTGGCCCATTTGGACCCCTAGATTGCGTAGGGCAGGTTTAACAGCAGAGGACAAAAACCCAAGGCTTCTCCTCACCTCTGGAACAACACGGTCAGGAGCTGAGATAAGAACTTCAGTCTTATCTGAATTCACCTGAAGGTATCTGCCATCCAACGCTGTATACAGTCCACACAATCAAGCAGGATCGACAACTTAGAGACATTATGGGGTTTAAAAGGCAAGTATAGCTGAATGTCATCGACATGACAGTGATAAGAAATGTCTTTAAAACTTCTTATAAGATACCCCAGAGGGAGCAGATAAAGAGAAAACAACAGGGGGCCCAGGACAGAACCTTGTGGGACACCACAGGACAGGTTTTCTACCGATGAGGCATATTTTCCAGCATGAACTGAAAAAGTTCTTGTCTGAGGAAAAGAGGAGGAGCATCCTTGATTCAGTGATTACTGTGGGAAAACCTTGGTCACATGACTCCAGCTGTCCGGCGGTCCTGCAGAGGATCGGAAACGGACCCCACACAGATCTGGTGGATGTCGGTTGTTAGTCTTGTTTGCCTTCAGAAGCAGCCTAACAAGCAGCCTGCTTTCATCTTGAGTGAAAGCAGCTTGTAGGCTCTTGTTAGGTAAAACCATGGCCAGCATGACATGGTATCATCAGTTTACACAATGGAACTTTGCATCAGTGACATTTTTATTTAAATTATTGACATGAATTAATAAGAGGACCCTTCAGGGGAATTCTTTTGTGTATTCAAAAATGTAGAAGATAAACAATGAACCCTGATATGTGCTTCCTTCCGCTCAGATAGCTCTCGAACCACTGAACAGCTCCGTGAAAACTTAATGCTCTGTAACCTCTGTAACAGAATGAATATGTAATGGGAATAAAACATGGATTAAGTACTTTTAATGGGCACATTTCTCTCTGTGAATAATTTGTCTCGGACGTTGAAAAGCTTCTTTTAACACCGAGTCTCTCTCAGGATGTTAACAGAGGATGAAGACCGTCCTTGCCTGAGGCGGTATTTGTTTTTTAATAGCAGTGAATAAAACAGTAAAGTTACATAACTGTCAGAGAGCAGCAGGTTTCTTCTCTGTTTAAACCCTCAGCAGTTTAACATAGGAGCAGGGGTTCATTTCTGTCTTTACCCAGGAGGAGCAGGAGGAACTCTGACATATTAATGCTGTTTAAACAGAGTGATCACAGGCTGCATCAGCTGGCTCTGTAAAGACTCCAAAAACAACACTTTCATACCAGGATGCAACTTTATCTTTCGGGTCGTATTATTTTTAGCTTGGTAACACTAATCAACAAAATAATGCCTACAGCGGAAATACCTTTACAGCAGTGGATAAATGAACAGGGACTCAAAAAAGAAAGTTTTACAAATGACTAAACTCACTAATAACTGCATTGGACAAAATATCTGAGTAAAATCATCACGTTAAATCAACAGCAGTCTCTCCACATACATAAACCTTTAGAGCTTTTACTTTAAAAAGCATACCTGAGGTGTTGCTGTACCTTATATTTCATGACGGGGGAGCGGGACTCTGCAGATCTAGATGTGACAGGCCCTAGGCATGAGGCATGTGGACAGAAATTTATCCCGTCAGGAACATTTTTGAAACAGAGGAAACTTGCCGCCATTCGTTTGGACGGTCTTATGAGAATGTTTCATAAAGCCTTTTTAAAAAAAACAAAAAAACCCCCAGTTTATTTAGAATTTTCACATAGACAAAAGAAATGTCTGACGCAACATTTCTGAATTACTTTCCAGCTATGTAATAAAGATTATATAATATATAAACACTACCAGTCAAAAGTTTGAAAACACCTTCTCATTCAAGGGTTTGTATTTATTTTAATTATTGTAAACTCTGTAGATTAATACCAAAGACATCAAAACTATTACTAAAAGTGTTAAACAAAGCAGAATATGTTTTATATTTTAGATTCTGTTAAGTAGCCCCCTTTTTGACTACTGTTGTAATCCAGATTATGGCAAAACCAGATTATTTCATAGTTTTGATGTCTTCAGTATTAATCTACAAAGTTGAAAATAATTAAAATAAATAAAAAACATTGAATGAGAAGGTGTGTCTAAACTTTTGACTGGCAGTGTATATATATTGAAAGCAATAAGAATAAAAATGAAGATCGGCACATAAATTAAGGACAGACATTTCTAGCAGAGGTCATGGCCAATCCTACAGCAACACTGTGCAGAGCTCAGCTACAACTTAGTTTTGTTACATATCACTTAATTAATAATGCAAATACACTTGAACACAGTTTCATCGTTGGATAAAAATCTTCAATTGTAAACTTGCTGTCATCTGTTCCATTGTGTAGACCTGGGCCCAGTTTTTCAAAATCTTTAATCTGGATCAGAATGATCTGGATATGGATTAAATCTCAAAATTGGGTATTTCAAAAGCAGAGATAGGATCCTAAAAAAGTGGGATACCGATTTGGTAATCCAATCCTGCCCAGAATCCAGATCAAATGTTGCTTTTGGGTATTTCAAAACTCTAAGGTGGAGATTAGGATAGGTTTGATACTAAAAACCAGGATTATCCTGATCCCACTGGAAAGGTGGATTCAGGTTGGATTCAAGGCGGATGTAGAGACATGTAGGATACATGACACATTTAATCATTCTTGTATTCAATGCTTGCATAGTAAAGCAACACAGACCATACCACAACAATATCCATTCTAAGTTAAATAATAAAACATTAAATATTTTTAAACTAGAATTTGAAAAACTAGATGCAAAAACAATAATTTGACATTTCTTCCTCAGAAACTGTAACGCCTGTATCTTTCAGCCTCTCTTTAAAGAGGCGAATTCAAAGCTCCTAAGCTACAGTGATCTGTTTCTCTGCCCTCTCAGTTTCTTTCCTCGCCAGATCCCGATAGCCATCTTGACTCTTAGGGTCAAACTGGTTCCGAGTTTGTTCGCAAGTTGAACCAGCTCTGAAGTTGTGAGTAACCCTGTGAGCTCTGGAAAGGTGCTGGCAGACTGAAAGTTCTGATCTGTTCACATGGATGCTAAGAGTAAATGAAGCCGTCTCACAGTGGTCAAAGGCTCCTCAAACAGCTGGTGTGAAAAAGGGGTCGGGGTGGAAATCTAAAATACTGATACACTTGTCCTCAGAATTATTCATACCCTTGTTAATTTTTGTGATTTTTTATTTTTGTGATGAAACTAATGCATTTTTTTCATGTTTGTTTATGAATTATATGTGACCAACAAGTGAAAGAATGACAACAATACACAATTCAAGAACATCTTCATTTCATGGGTATTTTATTGATGGATTACAAAAAAATGCTATGTTCAAAATTATTCATACCCCTGACAATATCTCAACAAAATGTCCCAAATGTGTTAATCTTTGTCTTAAAGTTATTTCATGATGTCACAATGGAATAAATACCTTTTTTGTTGACCAAATGTTAAACAATGATAAAAAAAATAGCATCTTTCCAGAAGAGTATAAATAGAGGAAAAGTGTTTTGGTCATACTCAACTTTTGGTCATGAAGGTCAAGAAGAAGGAGCTCAGTGAGGACCTGCATCAACGTCTCGTGTGTATCCACAGTAAAGGAAAGGGTTACAAGGCCATTTCAAAGCAGTTTGATGTCCCTGTGGCAACAGTCCAGAGCATAATCAACAAGCACAAGAGGTTTAACACTGTTAAAAACCTAAGCGGGCGTGGCAGGAAGCGTAAGGTGTCCCCCAAACTCGCCAGAAAAATATGTCGAGAGGTCAACAACAACCCCTGGACCACAACTAAGACCCTAATGGAAACGCTTGACCAGGCAGGGACGAAGGTGTCACGGTCCACCATCGAGCGAGTCTTGCACAGAGGAGGTCTCCATGGACGTAGGCCTCGGAAGACACCGCTGCTCAGGAAAAAACATGTGGAGGCTCGCCTGGCCTTTGCTAGAGGTCATCTGAAGCAAGATCCTAACTTTTGGTCAACCATCCTGTGGTCTGATGAGACAAAGTTGGAGTTATTTGGCCATATGGATGCCCAATATGTCTGGAGGAAGAAAGGAGAGGCATACAAGCCGAAGAACACTGTCCCCACCATCAAGCATGGTGGTGGAAGCATAATGTTATGGGGATGCTTCTCTTCCAGTGGCACAGGGAACCATGTCAAGGTCCAAGGAATCATGAAAAAGGAGGATTACATCAGGATCCTTGATGAAAACGTGAAGGAATCTGCTGAGAAACTCCAGCTTGGCCACAACTGGACGTACCAGCAGGACAATGATCCTAAACACACTGCCAAGGTAGTGAAGAAATGGTTCAAGGACAATGATGTCAACGTCCTAGAATGGCCAAGTCAGAGTCCTGACCTGAATCCGATGGAGAACTAGTGGCGAGACTTGAAGACCAGAGTGATGGCTAGGAAACCGACCAACCTGACCCAGCTTGAGGCCTTTGCCAATGAAGAGTGGGCCAACATTCCACAGAAGACATGCAGGAAGCTTGTGGACACGTACAAGAATCGTCTAGAAGCAGTCATAAAAAACAAAGGCTATGCTATTGACTATTAAAGAAAGACATTTGATTAGGGTATGAATAATTTTGAACATAGCATTTTTTGGTAATCCATCAATAAAATACCCATGAAATGAAGATGTTCTTGAATTGTGTATTGTTGTCATTCTTTCACTTGTTGGTCACATATAATTCATAAACAAACTTGAAAAAAATGCATGAGTTTCATCACAAAAATAAAAAATCACAAAAATGAACAAGGGTATGAATAATTCTGAGGACAAGTGTATCAATATTTTAGATTTCCACCCCGACCCCTTTTTCACACCAGCTGTTTGAGGAGCCTTTGACCACTGTGAGACGGCTTCATTTACTCTTAGCATCCATGTGAACAGATCAGAACTTTCAGTCTGCCAGCACCTTTCCAGAGCTCACAGGGTTACTCACAACTTCAGAGCTGCTTCAACTTGCGAACAAACTCGGCACCAGTTTGACCCCAAGAGTCAAGATGGCTATCGGGATCTGGCGAGGAAAGAAACTGAGAGGGCAGAGAAACAGATCACTGTAGCTTAGGAGCTTTGAATTCGCCTCTTTAAAGAGAGGCTGAAAGATACAGGCGTTACAGTTTCTGAGGAAGAAATGTCAAATTATTGTTTTTGCATCTAGTTTTTCAAATTCTAGTTAAAAATATTTAATGTTTTATTATTTAACTTAGAATGGATATTGTTGTGGTATGGTCTGTGTTGCTTTACTATGCAAGCATTGAATACAAGAATGATTAAATGTGTCATGTGTCC
The DNA here is from genome assembly GCF_009762535.1 of Notolabrus celidotus. Lineage (NCBI taxonomy): Eukaryota > Metazoa > Chordata > Actinopteri > Labriformes > Labridae > Notolabrus > Notolabrus celidotus. The sequence continues at coordinate 31,648,611 of NC_048284.1, read as the reverse complement.
TACATGTCTCTACATCCGCCTTGAATCCAACCTGAATCCACCTTTCCAAAAATAAAAAATCACAAAAATTAACAAGGGTATGAATAATTCTGAGGACAAGTGTATATGTGGTTCAGCTGTGGTATAGCTAGAGCCTCAGTGCAGGGGAGATGGACATTCTTGAAGGGCCCTGCTGAGAAAGATGAGATTGTTGTTTTTGAATTTGTATCCTTTCAGTCAAACACATTGTCACTCATTAAGCTGAGAAAGCTTGTGCAGAAAATGAACAAACACTGAGAGCACAGGGTCAAGGTAGCATTGAACAACAAAAAGGGAAAAAGGTTGCCAAACACTTTCAAAATGTTCAGCACCAAGGACACACACCACTTCAGATGTATTGATTGAGAAGTAGTTCAGCACCAGAGAGAATGCACATGGAAACAGAAAACAGACACAGCACACCACGTTACATGTCACAGTTGAGAGCCAATCTGCAGCAAACATCAAAGAGACAACAGATTATTTGGCTGATTTGATCCTCAGCAAAACAAAACTGTCCCTGCTCCGTCAGCTCGAGTTACGAGTAGTTTGTGTATTCAAAATGTTAAAAACCCGTTTGTCAAGGTTCCTTTTTACAACGGAACCCTCCTCTCCTTCTGCCAACCACCTCGTCCTGGTGAATGTTTACGTCTCCCTCAACACAAAGCAATGTGTGGCTGATGAATCTATCCTCATCCATGCATGAGCTCAAATACCTCCTGATGAACCTTAGACGACTGGAACTATGGACTTAATTGTAGATATGTGTGGATACGACTCTACGATCTAGTGACAAGGAATGGTAGAAGTGCATCCAAATTAAAATCCATGTTTAAGTTTGGGGGCGGCAGTTGCTCAGTCTTTAGAGACTTGGCTTGGGAACCAGAGGGTTGCCAAGTTTGGATTTGGGCTGGAGAGGTGCTACCAAAGCCCTGACATCTCTCTCTTTTAGAGGATCCTGTTTGTGTGAAGCATGATCTAACACCTGAGTGAAAAAACTTAGTTTCCCCACAGGGATTAATAAAATATATCTTCTTCTTCATCTTCAACTCAGAATACAAAGTCTGATTGGAAGTCATCCACAGCTTCGTTTGGCAGAGAGGTGTCCTCTGAGTAGAAATGTGTGAGCCAAAGCAGCAACTTTAGATGGACCCGCTCCATCATCATCATTACTGTTGTCTGAAGAGGATGATGAAGAAGAGGAGGAGAGGTAAGATGTGAGAGGAGCACAAAATGGAATTATGATGTAAGTTTTAACTCTCTATACGTTTTAATGAATCAAAGTGTACAGCCAAACAAAACAAGAAAACTAAACTTAATGTAAAATATTAAATCATTTGATGAGGGCCCAGTCATACAGCTTCCTGCCGACCAATCAAAATCATTCACACAGTCAGGGAGTGATCATGTTTTAATATATGTATTATCATCATCATAGTTTTTTTAAAAGCAAACTCATGACCTACCTTTGAAGTACCTCTTAATTTATCTTACCTTATTCACTTACATATCTAGTTCAAATTTGAGTCAATTTAAAAGTCACACTGTCTTATTTGAAATTATGATAGATACATATAAATTATTGATTAACCTTATTTCAAATTTGTATTCATACATTTATAGTGTATTTGATTATTTATTAAGTTGTTACTTTGGTCTTATCATCCTATTCCAGTGATTTTTATGAATAACTTCTCAGCATCTTAATATTTTATTCTGTTTTACTCTAAGGTATTTACTTGTAACGCAGCATCGTTATTGTATTTTATTTTAATTCTAAATTTTAGACGCGAATGGCGCAAAAGACTCAAATTATTTGTTCAAATAATTTGCAAGAGTTCATCGTGCCGCGATAGCCAATCAGCATGCAGATCACCCAGTGACATGAGGTGTGACGTATGGACCTGCGGAGATTAACTAATCTGGAATAAATAAGACACTTTGATTCTATCTCTGTGCAGCTTCCCCAAACTCTGTGACTCTACCTGTTTTTATGGGATCAGGAATAAACAGGAGCTCACTGTGAGGACAGAGAGGGAGGAGGATTATCTGCTGAGTTGGGAAAAACATTAGGAAGTTAGCTCTGAGCCTTTAGCATAACCGGCTCGAGCGCAACCTTGTTAGATAACAACAGGCTAGTGTGGCGTGGGAAAGGGAAACCCCCCCCCCCCCCCCCCCCCTCAAAAAAATGTACATCTCAAGCACTCGTTTCCACGTGATTTTGACGTGCAAATTGAGCGAGTCATTTGTGAGTAAACACAAAACATTCTTGCGGGTGTATTCACGCAAATAGCTAGAGTTAGAGTAAAGCTAATGCTAAGGGTGATTTATACTTCTGCGTCGCCCCTATGCATAGGGTTGCCAACTGTCCCGTATTAGCCGGGACATCCCTTATATTGGGCTAAATTGGTTTGTTTAAGGGACCTCAATTGTCCCGTATATTGACTACTAACTCTTGTAAATACAGCAGACTGCTCTCTACAGATCCTAGATCAGATAAAACAGCAGATCATGTGCAAATCACATCGCCTGTCATCCAATCACAGGCCCCCTCACGCATATCAGTTGTATACAGCGCAAATGCACAAAGTCCTGCAAAAAAGTATGGAGAGGATTTTCTCTATGAAGGCCATTAAATGGTCAGAGTCAAGAAACAGATGCAGCACAGAGCTGATCAAAAATGAACTTCAAATATCTGTGTAACCAAGCTAGGGCTGGAAAGGGATTTCTGGATTTAGACGATAAAATACCAACGCCGCCACCTTGGGACTTTCACCCAAAGAGTTTTAACAATATACTTATTTTAAGTTACAGACCCTTTAACAGAGGGTTTCCCCTTTAACAATACACAGGTGAGTTCACAAATGAATACAAAGGCATGGTTTAGGAAAAATTTATTTAATTAGACAAAATAGTTTTTAAAAAACACATTACTTCTTCCTGAACAGACACCAGAAATCAGTGTAGGGACCCCGCTAACTGCAGCCAGGCTTATCTGTATCAGGCCTAAAATAAACACGGCAAATTCACGACAATAACACACACATCTAGTTAATAAATTAGACTATGCAAAGGACATGAAAAGAAAGCCTGACACAACAAACTGTAGCTACAGCCACGGCTGCTTACACAGCCTGGACGGGGATACTTTAACACTGTTACTGAGCAGAGTCTTTAAATCACACTGTTACTGAGCAGAGTCTTTAAATCAAGGCAAAAAGACACAAAAAACAAAAAGACAAGGCAAAAAGAGACAAAAAGACAAAAAGACAAGGCAAAAGTGGCAATCTTGGCCGTCCGCGACCCGATCACGTCACTACCTCACGCTCGTACCGCGTACTATATGAGCTTCCAGCACACAACGATCCGCCAACCCGAAAGGAACACCGTCCTGCTCTCAACCCGGAGCTCTGCAGAGACCATAGACTGTAAAAAATATGGACGTAGTATCCGTGACGTCACCCATCTGTTCCTGAGAGCTGTTTTGAAGCAAATCGACGGCGGCAGCCATATTGGTAATGCGGAACTCAACTAGGCAGAGTGTGACGTAGTGTGAGTCTCTTAGCCAATGGCTGTGTGTTCCCGACCGGGAGTCACGTCAGTCATGTCCTTATTTGGGCAAAACTCATAATCTTAATATCTTCTTAACCGTCACGTTAGAAAAAAATTCACCCCCCGTACAGTGTATGCCATTAGAGAGATTAGCTTTATAGGGCCAAGCCGTTTTTTGAACCAGGCTGTAAACATGTTTATTAATGCTGCAAAGATCGTCTTTTTCCCATTCATATCTATGTGGTTTCCGGTGTTTCTGCAGCCAGCCTCAAGCGGATTTTCGATGTATTGCAGTTTATATCACTTCCGCATTGGCTTCATCGTTTGAGACCGGAGTTTGCCGCTTGGCAGAGACTGAAGGGAGCTCCGTCACTCAATTTTATCCCCGCAAACAACCAGGTAACCGCAGGTGATTGGTTCCCACCCAGCTGTGGGGCATGAGCGCTAATCAGCCGGTTACATCTGTAAACTGTGACTTGTCATGTAAGGACTTCTCTCTGGCTGTGCAAAAGGACAAAAGACTGATTGAGTCAGTCAAGAGCAGCAAAGAGTATCCATGGAAAAAGTACATTTGGTGAGTCATACTCCTCTTATGCACTTCATTTTTCTTTTGCCTGTTTTTTTGATGTAAAGAGACAAATTGTGGTTTCTTTGAGGTTTATTCATATGATGTTACATAATGATACAGTAAGGATCAAAGGGAATATACACACTTTCTGCATTTTCAGGTGAATCAGAATATGAATGTACGCTGAATTCACACATCATGCTCACACCACCATGGCACCGTGCACCTGTCCCTTATTTAGTAGTGAGAAAGTTGGCGACCCTATACGCAGCAGGGGCTGAGGTGGACATGAGCACCACATACTGTACTTGTGCGTCGATGTGTGCATGTTGGTTTGACCATTGCTGCTGAAGCCCCTGTGATGTAAGTTGGCGGTTTTCCCTGCACATGCGGATCAGGATGCGTTCATTTCTTGCTGTAGAAACCCTTGGACGCCCAGATCTTGGTTTGTCTTCCAAGCTGTTGATTCGTCTGTATTTCTGCAGAGTTTATCCAACTGCTGAAGGACTGCATCTGCACGTCCTGGCTATGTGGCGACAGCTGTACCGTTCCTGGCTGAGAATCTGTATCTTCAGGCGTGAAGAACTTTCAAATGTGCTGGCTTTATACAGACACGAAGCACAGCAACAAAAACCGTGTCTTTTAATAAAAAGCACGACCTTCATTAGTGGATCGCTGGTACCAAAATGACCAAGTACTCAAAATTTCTTATATATTTTAATGGAACCAATCAATTTTAAGTTTTTAATGGCCTTTTTAGAATTTGTTTAGTATTTTGGCTGTGGCTGTGACTCCACCATCACTAACTGCCTCTCTGAAATAAAAACATGGATGCATACCAACTTCTTATTACTGAACTACGACAAATCCGACCTCATAATCATCTGCACAAAGTCCCTCACAAATCCCATTCCAAATTTCAGTCTCACTTTAAATAACTGGACTCTATCTCCTGCATCTCACATCTGTAACCTTGGAATCATTTTTGACAGCAACCTTTCTTTTCAACACCACATCACCCAGCTCACTAAAACGTCCTTCTTCCACCTCCGAAACATCGCCCACCTCCGTCCATTCCTCTCTTTCTCTGCCGCAGAAACCCTTATCCACACATTCATCACAGCCCAATTACGGCAGGGGCGTCGCCAGACCCCCTGATACTGGGGCACGTGCCTCAGGATGCGGACAGTGCAGTTTGAGGTCTGGTTTTGATTTTGCTGCTGCAGAGAATGAGGATCAAAGTGCTGGAGGAGGAGAGGGAGGAGGAGAGACTGAGGTGCATAGGTAGTCAAGGCAAAGTGAAAGTTAGACTGACAGGCGAGAGAGGGGTGAAACAAGTCAGGAGAGACGGCACCAAGATGACAGACATGAATATGACGAGGGAGCAGTTCCAACAGAAACAGATGACATTAGTCACAAAAACCAGAGTCCACAAAGAAGGAGGGGACATGAGTGACAGCACATGAGGGGACATGAGTGACTTAGGGGAAAAGCATGATGGTCCTAAACAAGTGAAGTCCTACTATCCCCAGCACTGCTTTGGGTTAAAAAAACCGATCATTTAATTCACAATGGTTTAAAAGCTTTCCCTGGTTATAATATTCTGTAAATAGAGATGCAGCTTTTTGTTTGAATGAATGCTGCAGCGACAATCAGTGACTCCATCTTTTTATTTCTATTTTTGTGTCCCTCCTGCTGTAAGAAACAAACAATAAGTGCTCTCTGACCTGTGCTTCATTCATTAGGACCACGGTTTGTGTGACAGAAACTTTTTTATTTACTCTGTCTCCCTCTCTGTTGTTGCCGTGATTCACCGTGAGAACCTTTGATCACCCGGCTCATTTGTATGCATGTTCATTCATTAAGTGCTTTGCATTGAACGTATATGGTTGAATGTAGGCGTGAAGAGGGCGGAATAAGAGGCTGATCTACGTGCACATATCTCCAGGTGGTTTGTGATTTATAAACGGAACATTGCCTAAAGTTTGCGTGCGAACGGTTTTATAAATCAGAATTATTTTTGGTGCACGCCATTTCCGGGTTTTCGGAGTACGTACTCTTTTAGTAGGGATTCTACGCACTCTTTTATAAATGAGACCCCTGGTCTCCTGTGAAGAGAGGAGCTGCTAACATGACATTGTTGGTGGTATAGCAGGATACCGACCATACTTAAACTTAGTGTGGTATTTACGGCACATACAGTGGTAACATTCCCTCCAGAGACCTGAGATGTTCTGAACATGATGTTTTCCTGCCAAAGGATCCTTTATAAATAACTGATTCTATTCTCTTTGTGTGTCTCTAAGGATAGCTCACATCTTCTCAGGAATCCAACGCCTCTGAAGGAGCAGCAGGAAGGTCACAGAGTTCAGGTCTGGGAAATCTACCAGGATCCTTGATCCTACATCCATCCCCCCATCAATCCGTCACCTGCACGTCTGCTTCAGACACATCAGAGGGAATAATTTAAGGATCACACAGAGTGAGGTACGGATGAGGATCATGCAGTGTGTGCTGATGTGACTCCTTCACTGTATCTCCTCTGTGGTCCAAAGTCTGTCATCTGTTTCTCCGTAATCAAATAATCTGACTCTGCTCAGAGAATTATGAGATTAATACTCCTCAGTCAGATTTTTAACCTTCACCTAAGTCACCTAAATCATAGCTTACCAGAGTCACAAAAAATACTCACAGATATAAAGTTTAACAGATCAAATACTGATATACAGTCCGCCCTAACTCAGATGATATAATCCCAAAAGTTGTGTGAGGAGGAATTTTTAATAAAAAGAGATATTAAAGATAGAATCGTTTAATATGCAGATGACTGAACATTTACAGTGGGTGGATGATGAGACTTTTATCTGTCTGCTTCCTGTGAAAATCCCCACTTAGGTTTCTGTATCCATTGTCTTTATAGTCGTAAGTTATTGCAGTGGTTTTCAAACTGGGGGTGCAAGACCAAATACAAAATACCAACCAAATATCAAGATCAAATACTGATCAAAGGTGGACATTGAAAATGAGCTTAGAGTGGCAGTCTCACAGCTGCATCCCCGATTTGAGAAAATCTGCAGCACAAAGCACGCCCACACCAGCCATTGAAAAGACTGACAGAATTCAAGACTATAAGTTAAATTCTAGGAGAATTTTTTTTAATGAGAAAATCTGTTGAAAGCCATGAGTGTTGGTACACAATAACAATTTCAAGCACACGTGTTGAAGTGTCACTTGTAACATTTCAGCTACAAAAGTGACAACATCCTTAGTTTGTCAGTAAGCTGATTTCACACTGTTAATGATATTCTGGCAGAGAAATGTTCAATTATTGTTGGTTCTCAGGGAGTTTTAAGAAAATCAGTTTCAAGGAAAAAAATGTACAGAAACTATTTACATGCTGTAGAGTTACTTCTGATAACAGATACAGTTTCTTTAGTTTCTCAGTAAGTTGATGTTTTCTGGCAGGGAAAATGTTCATGTGCAGAGGCATTTTTTTAACAATCTCCTAAAAAAAAAAACATGTTATTCAGCAATTATTTTTAATATGTTTAAAACTCTCTTTTCCCTATTTTTTAAAATAAAGCTAGGGTTGGTAGTCACAGAAAACTAGCATGAATTTGAATGTAGCATTTCCTCAGGACTCCATCTTAAACCCTCCCTCCGGAGATCCTCCAAAATGATGCCCCCACTCACATGCATGAGCGCGGCTGACCCACAACCATATGATCGTGACTGATTCAAAACCGGTCCTCAGCACTTCGTTTGTGATTTGCACTACATCAACTCATGTCTCAGTGGTAAACAGCGGTGAAAGTTAAAAACACAAAAAACATGGCTATTGTTGGTACTCACAGCAAGCTGGAGAGACAAGAGGAGAAGTTCTTCATTAATTCAAACATTGATTGTTGCTTTGTTGGTTGGCATGATCACGGCCGACAGTGACCGGTTAGTAAAGCTCAATGTGTTCACAAATCGGCTCGTCATCCCTACAGCGGACGGACGCTATAATATACATTTTCTGTAGGACTTACTAAATGTCATTAATTCTTTTGCTTGCCAGAGCCCCCGTGGTGAGAGCTTTTTAGACTCCAGTCCTGAGCAAATCACTTCATCGAGTCAGAGGGGACAGGCCTGAGGTCCAGCGAGAGGGGCAGTCAGTAGAGTCAGGGGAAGCAGAGGCAGGGGACGGGGACTCGGAGTGCACGCCGGGGAAATGTACGCGCAGGAGGCGGGCAGAACAGCAGGGCAGCTTTAAAGCTTGGGTTGGTAATCAGATTTAGATACACTTTTTGTTATACTGGTTAAAATGATCTTTATGTCCTGATGGCAATCAATACATAATGTGTTCTTAAAAAAGAGTGAAGAAAAACTGCTATCTACAGCCGGAGTAAACCTGGGAAAACACCAACCAATCAGCCTTTTTGGGGGCCAAAATTTTAAACCATTCAAATTCCGTCCTGCCGTTCTGCCCGCCTCCTGTGCGTACATTTCCCCGGCGTGTACTCCGAGTCCCCGTCTCCTGCCTCTACTTCCCCTGACTCTACTGACTGCCCCTCTCGCTCGTCCTCAGGCCTGTCCCCTCTGACCTGATGAGGTGCTTTGCTCAGGACTGTAGTCCGGATCAGAGTCTAAAAAGCTCTCACCACAGGGGCTCTGACAAGCAGAAGAATGAATAACATTTAGTAAGTCCTACAGAAAATGTAGATGTACTGTAGCGTCCGTCCGTCCGCTGTAGGGATGACGAGCCGATTGGTGAACATGTTGAGCTTTAATAACCGGTCACTGTCGGCCGTGATCACGCCAACCAACAAAACAACAATCAATGTTTGAATGAATGAAGAACTTCTCCTCTTGTCTCTCCTCTCTCCCGCTCACACACTCTACACCTCTCCTGATGCCTTCACTGACCGTCAACACTGTAGGAATTAAGAACATCTACACTGAACACGTTTAACAAACAGTAGAGCTGTTACAGTATTATATGTGTTATAACTTTTCTCCTGATATCGTGTCACTGGTACAACTGGATAATGCTAGAATGACAGTTGTGAGTACTAACAGCAGCCATGTTTGTTTGTGTTTTTAACTTTCACTATGAGAATGTTTTGGTGAGGACCAGTTTTGAATCAGTCACCATCATATGGTCGCAAGTCAGTGGCGCTCGTGCATGTGAGGGGGGGGGGCGTCGTTTTGGAGGAGCTCTGAGGGAGGAGGGGAGGGGTTAGACGGAGTCCTGAGGAAATGCTACACTCAAATTCATGCTAGTTTTCCAAGACTGCCAACCCCAGCTTTAAGATGTCATAAAGTGAAGTTAAAGTTGTGTATAAATTATTTGTGACAATATTTAAAAAAAAATAAGACCTTTGCATGTTTGCAAGCAAAGCACACATCCGAGAGTGTATTTATTTGAGAGCATGTGGCTGGCAGTGGAAAGTAGGGGGCGACCTGAAAATAACTGTATCTCTAAAAGGGGGTCGCTGCAAAAAAAATTATTATTGTAATCTTTTACTGGCCTGCAGATTGTTTTTAATAATGAAATATGGTGCGTATGGTGAATATTCAAAGGCTCAGGTTGGTTTAAACACCATAGAGGATGACAGTTTTTACCCAAAAAGTTTCTCAAACAATGAACAGATTTTTGTGCTGCATGGATTGATTTCACCTTGCTTAAAAAAACAACTTTTATGAGAGTCTCAAAGTGAAATGTCAGTTATTGGAGCGGTCAATATTATCCAGTGTTTAGCTCTGTGGTTATTGTTTTCCTGGTGCAGAGATGCACTTTAGATGAATACAAAGGACAATCAATAGTGCTCATCACAAACTTTATTTGTGACAGCTTTATTACAGCCGGAACTCCAGTCCGCATGCTTCCTTGGCATTAAGATAGCAATAAAGAAACTGTCCTTTCACCCAAATTATAACTTGCGCATCAGTTCTCTTTTGTTTTACTTCAGCTGGTAGAACATTTGATTCTCACTGAGAGAGATGAATTAAGTTAAATTTATCCAAGAAGAACAATAAATGCTCAGAAAGCTGTCTCATAGAGAACCCTTTTTCTTTGACATGCCTCAACTTTCTCTGTAACATTAGTGTGTGGCCCTCGTTACGGATTACTTAAATAGACATTGGAGATATGTGCTTTTGTCAGGAGTATTCACCTCAGCCAATGCAGTAAATTTCCATCTCATCATCGCTTGAGCAGCAGAAGTTTTGATGGTGTGATAGGACGAGCTGATTAGAATTCAGAGACGTCTCCTCTGATATGGAAATGTATGAGGCTGAGCTCCCACTCGAGCTGCAGAGAAGATCTCTGTTAATGGAGGAGAGTCCTCTGCAGAGCTGCTGAGACATCATCGTCCCTCAGTAATACATTAATAAAATCTGTGAACTTTGACAAGATGACTGCAGTGATGCAGCGAGTGTATTACACGACTGAGTCCTCGAGGCAATTTCATGAAGTAACTAAGCAAAGTTTATTTGGCTTACCTTCAACAAACCAACGGCATGCTAAATATTTGTAATATTAATCATTTAAATAAAGTAGAGGCTTCATGTCTACAGCTACAAGCACCAAAGATTTCCCAAATGTGAATGAGTGGACACAGGGTGGACACAGAAGTGCCCCCAAAATTAAAAGAACTTAATTCAGCTGTTCCTCGACAGCAGGGACTTCCCTTGGGGAGTCCCATGGACTCAGGGAGCACATTTCCACTGGAAGAACTGGAGTTTATATACGTCCCGGGCATGATAAACATTTTTCATATGTTTAAAAGGAGGGAGCTTTCCTCTTTAAAGAATCCCTCTTTATGTAACGTTACATGATTTATAGCTAAAAAAAAAAAACACCCTATTTTCCTCACACTGGTGTTTTAGAGAACCCTAATTTCAGCCTCTGTCTGTAAGGCACCCTACACCACCAACCCCCTTCCTCTGATTAGCTAGCCCTCCAGAGGACTGTCAGGGGCGGAGCTATGGGCAGAACTTTTCCTTCCATGTTGCTGTGGGTGTGCTGTTACACTGTGCCATTAGCATGGATAAACCAGTTAGCAGAGGCGTAGAAATACGGTGCTACCAGTTAGGAGATCCTGATGCGATCATCTCTGCTCATCCCGTGAAGATCTCTTGGTATGTGAAGAACGGACTGTTTCGAGCCATTTAGACACAAATTCAGGGATTACTACAACATATGCATACCTAGCGTTTTGAAAATATGCACACATATAGTGACATTGTTACTTTATATCTATGTTTGAAATATGAGAAAGAATAACACCCTCTCTGTAAAGTTATGACTTCTTGATTGATCAGCTTCCAAAAAAGCAATAAAAAGCAATCCCTGTCTGTTCAATATTTAAGGTAAGACTATACTTTTGATCACCCAGCTGCTACAATCAAACAACAGCTGATGTTAGTATTTAGAAACGTTCTGGCTTACCTTTCTCTAGAAAGTGTTGAGATGTGTTATGTAGGGGGCGGCAGCAGTAGCTCAGTCCATAGGGACTTTGCTTGAGAACCGAAGGGTCGCCGGTTCGAGTCCCAGCATGGACGAAGCTTGGCAAGTGGACTGGTGGCTGGAGAGGTGCTGGCTCACTTGCTCAAGGGCACTGCTGAGGTGCCCTTGAGCAAGGCACCATACCCCCAACTGCTTGGGGTGCGCTGGTTGATGGCAGCATCCTCACTCTGACATCTAAGTGCATGTGTGTGCATTGTATGTATATACCAAAAACTGTAGCTGGAAAATCTTTAAACGTTAAGGCTGATTTATACTTCTGCGTCGAATCAACGGCGTAGCCTACACTGGGGGTTCCCGTAACTGCCGTACCTACGCACGTAGCTGACATGCCCGTCCTCCAAAATGTAATAACCCGTAGAATTGACATGGACCGCTGATTGGTCTAGGCGGGATTGTTTTTCCTGCATTTACAGCACTACATATCCCCGCTCATTGGGCGTGTATTTCATCTCCTCTCTGTTATTCATGTAGTCTGTATGATAAACAGCAACATGTATCAGCTGTAGATTTACATAACACGCTCTGAATCACTGTGGAAAAGTAAACAGAGATCGTAGCGGGGCCGGAAGCAAGCGACCGGCTATCAGAGAGACCACACTCGTGTATATTCCTGTCTCTACATTGACTTTTCATGAGATTCATTCGCGCCAATGATTTTATTCGCATTTGGTGTGAACAAAACATAATGTAGCCACACCTTTTGAAACACAAAAAAGATTTTTACACAAATATTTCATGACAACATTTGAGATTGTGTAAAATTTTAAGGGTTTCCGAAAACTTTTTTCCACCACTGTACCTTTAAATGTTATTTTTACCTAACTTAAATGTATTCTATATTTGTGCTCCATTATTCTCAACGGCCCTGCGCCTCACCTATTGCCTAAATTGTGCACCTTTTATCCAGTCAGTTACACCTTAATTCCCTTTTAGACCGTGCATTTGGATCCCTTAAGGCAGTTACACGGTGACATCATGAAAGTTGCATCAGCACCCTGGACAGCTCCACACATGGAACAACCAAGTCAACAGGGACAGTTCAGAGGAAGTTATCCCGTCATGGTCTGTTACTCATAAAACAGTTGAATATAGAGAGGAATAAGCATAAACATTTCCATTACCACAATTATTTTAGTGATAAATATCAACCAAATGAAAAAAATATACATAACAAGCAGTGATGAACGGGCCGTCGATACATGCAACCACCACCTGATGTGCACCACAGCCTGATGTGCAGCAGGTGTTGTTGTGTACCGTGAAAGTATGCACCCTTACTTGGGGGCCTTTTTCCACATTCAAAGCTAGGTGGCGCTCTTTCTGTTGGTTTTAGGATATGGGTGCAAGAGGCTTTTTATGTGCGTCCTGATGCCCTGAATATGCATGTCCACATTTGTGCACTTGGCTCAAAAAAACCTTTATGGGGAGAGTTATTTTACCCTTTTTTTTTAACCCTATAGGGGGCACTATGGAGCAGATTTTTTATTTTTTTGGACAAGAATCCCAAAATATATAAATGAGATGCGTGTCGCCGAATTGATGAGATTTTGTGCATTTAAAAATGCCCCAAAAATCCATTTCCTGTTTATGGCGAGACATGTGCGTTTGATGCATTGCCTGAATTTCTGCCACACCCACAATTTTTTTGATTTCTCTAAATTTTTCTGATAACTTTGAATCATAAATGGGCCTAATTCACTAATAAATGCGTAGAAATGTTCTTACTCTGCACATAAAATAAGTGCTTATGAAAAATCACTGTCGGATTCATGACACGTGCGTACCAGCCAACTTTGTTCTCACCACCGTGCGTGTATTAGTGAATCAGAATCAGGGAAGTCATAAGCCAGGCCATATCTCACGTGTTAACAACATTTTAGCATAAACAGGCTAGAGACTTAAGCAAAATATAACATAAATCTTAGAGCAGGGGTTTCCAAAGTGGGGGTCAAGACCCCCTGGGGGTCGTGAGATGTCTTCCAGAATTTTTTATTTTTTTTAAGTTGTCTAAAATAGTACATTTTACCCATTATAATAAAAAAAATATCAACAAAAATGGCATCTAACCTTGAAATAAAACCTTGAAAATAGAAAATGTGATGAGTTTTCTGCCTTTCTTTTTGCCAGATAGCTAGTGACAATCATCTGGCTTTCCTCATATACTGAAAGTAGTTTAAATATGTCATGCATTTAGTTAAAAGAGTATGTGTTTACATTTTCTGAGAAAGCTGGTTGTCATCATTTGTCAAACGCATATTCTGAGGAAGTTCTATATTTTTTCGCAGTGTAAGAACAAATTCAAGTAAGAATATAATTGATGAATCCCAGACGTGCTTCAAACGTGCGTGGAACGGTTTAAGCACGTATTTGTGCGTATGCACCGTGAGTGAATGAGGCCCAATGTTGATTGAATGATAGATATGTGAAAAAAAACGTCATGCATGTAAGTTGAACTGTGATGAGGGGGTGTCCAGTTGGAAAGAAGGGGGCGCTGTTGAGTGATTTTTGGGACTTTTTGCATTGGACAAAAAGAATATTGAAAATGTTGCCAGGTCTGATGAGTGTGTCAAGTTTGGTGAGTTTTCGGGCATGTTGAAGGCTCCAAAATGGCAATTTACTTTACTAGGTAGAAAGAAAGAAAAATCCTTAGGGTAACAATAGGGCCTTCGCTGACCTTGCCAGTGCTCAGGCCCTAATAATGACATCATGTTGATTTCTTCTGGTAGGGCCGAATTTGGTGGATGGGACTCTGTCAGATTTGCACTGCTCATACTCCTCAGCATGACTCCAGAAGAAAATGGATGCTGTGTAAATGTAGTCTTGTATTGTCAAAAACAGTACTAAGATCTAAGTACAGCAAGAAGTCCTCTTTCTGAAGCAGTAAGAACACCATTTGTAACTCACCAGTCTCAGTATTATGGTGGACTCTAAATCCTAACTGAAAATCCTTCAGTGCATGAGTCTGCTTTCCAAAAACACATTTGAAAGCTGGATATTTCACTATGAGGAGAGATGGGGGTTTATTCTCACCTGCTCTCTTATCATGAAAATAAACTGTGAAAGATTCAGGTAAAGACTCTTTGGGATAATAGATTTCAGAAACACACTCTCTGCACACACACACTTGTTATGGTACAGTACATTGTGTAGAGGCAGGATAAAGACCTTGGTGAAGTGTCCTCGTGCCCTTTTGTCCACACTTTGTATGAATGTGCTCTCTGCACACAGACACACACAGCATCCTTAAATGGCTGCAGCAGACAGAAATATCCTCCTGAAATATGAATGTGCCCGTTCTGAAAAACAGCGACTAATGTATTGTTAGTCCTTGTGTGCTGCTGAATGTTTTATACATAAAGGACCAAAGACGCTAGATGAAGTGGCATCTGTCAGAGCAGCTTTAATCGCTCTGTGATCCTGAACCTGAACACACAACTTTACTGAGCTGAACTCACATTCATGGTTCAGTCTGAGCTTTGAAAATGTGGCTCTGTAGTCTCTACAATAACATCAGCAAACTGAGGATTGTTTTTTACATTTCATAATTATAAAATGATGCATATTCAAGTGTCCTAGAGATCTGGCTGTTATCCTTTCTTCTGATCATGATGCAGGGGATATGAGAAACACTCTATGGTGTCACTTTTCTGAAGGTATGTTGATTTACTGAGTGTGTTCTTATTCCATCAAGATTGAAAGAGAGCTCTTTTAGCTAAACATTCAACCATTTAAATGTAAAAGAAAAAAATCAACGTTGGCTCTTCATGAACAAACCACAGGTCCCCTTTCTTTATCCAGAGACACGTTGTGGCTTTCTCTGCTGCATCAATGTTGACCAGCTCTTTGCTGCTCTGGTGAATCCAACAGGCAGAAGTCTGCAGAGTAAGCATATGTCAGTCCATTATTAGAGGCCGTTTAGGCAGTATTTCATACTTTGTAGTACACACTCTATCATACTCTCACAGACACTATCACACTACTATACCCTCTCGCGACCCCCCAGGGGGGTCCCTACCCCCACTTTGGGAACCCCTGCTTTAAGAAACAAAGGCCTAGAGGTGCGCTATAACAACGTCCATGCCGACACGCGTGCCGTAAAGCGCACATTTAGGCTGCTGAAGGCTTGTTGGATGTGTTTGGACACAGCTGGTGGCAAGTTACTCTACGCCCCTGAGCAAGTGTGAAAGAAAATTCTGGCGTGCCGTGTTCATTAAATTTAATGAATGACCATTAGGTGATGGTTGAATATCATCACTTTATCCCTCATTTCAGGAACATATTCCTGATATGGAGGTGTCTCCAATAATCGCAGGCATTCTTTAATCCTGATCTGTCACTAACGCACACCGGGGGGTAAAAATCCTAAATGAAGAGGAGACTGGTTCATAAAGCACACTGAAATTCTGTTTCATATACACTGTTACCTTACTTACATATGCTACCTTACCTTTTTACAAATAATATTATCCTCTCTTACATTTACTATCGTGCAAGAGTATATTTTTAGGAAGGACGGAAAATTACTTAAGTATAAATAATTAAATAAATAAATATATGCATAAATAAATGAATAAATAAATACTAAAATATATAAACAACAATAAAAAATGAATACAATAATACATTAAATAATAAATAAATAAATAAAATAATTAAACAGGACATGAATTAATAAATATCTTGTATTTATTTATGCATTTATTTATTTCTGTATTTCTGTGTCCATATGTAAATTGGGGGGTGTACTTTCAGGGGTTACTTAACAGCCATTGGTTAATCTGAGTGCACAGCCAATCAGAGCACAGTCACAGCACAGTAGGGCGGGACTAGGCGGTACACTGGGGAGCTCCACATATCCAGGGGTAAGTGGACATTTGAGAAAAGTATGTATTCGTAATAGGGATGTACATTTTAAGTATTTTCCGTGATCGATTTTTGGAAATGTTAACGATCAATTATCGATTAATTGATTAAAAAAAACATTATTATTCTTACGTCAAAAACAATGCCAAACACGTTGTTTTCCCCCTAAATTATATTTTGTACAGCAACAAAATGCAAATAAGTGACGGGATTGAATACAGGTTCATGTTTGACACGCAGAATATCAACGATCAGGCTCATAGAAATATTCTCCGCGGACACAGTCTTATAAAGTGAAGGCTCATAATACTACCAGAAAAGTACTTCAGACTCAGTGTCCAGTTTTCTGTCTTCTCGTTCTTATGAAAAAAATAACATGTGTATTCAATCAGGTGTCAGCCGGGAGCGCAACCGGGTCACTATCAGTCCAGCTGGAGAAAAGCCCAGACGGCTCTGATGTTGCTGCTCTGCAAACATAGCGTACCAGAATTTCCCACCTGTCTGTTGCCTTCGTATCCAAAGGTGGTAAATATCCTGTTTAAAGTTGTCAACTTTCGTGTCCGTGTCGTTGTTGGCAGCAGTTTTGTATTGATCCTCTTTAAAAAAGCGCACGTGGAGACCTGACGCAGAGCCGCAGCTGCCAGCTGAGCGTCTCCGCTGTGCGGAACACCTTTAACAGCTGATTCACATCCAAACATGCTTTAAACTTAAAACACCTCCCTGATAGATGAGTGTAATATAAGACCACATGATGTTTGTTCCACGTGACGGAAAATTGATAATAAAAATGTGTGTTTTGAGTAATTTCTTAACAATCAATTAATCGATAATCGATTAATTGTGGTCATCCCTAATTTGTATAAAAGTATGTATTTCTGGACACAGAAATCCATCCATCCATCCATACACATACATACTTTATATCCATCCATCCAGCCATCCATCCATCAGTCCATACATACATACAAATATCCATCCATGCATCCGTCCATCCATCCATCTAAACACCCATTCATACATACATCCACACATCCATCTATACGTCCATCCATCCATCCATCCACACATCCATCCATCTATACGTCCATCCATCCATCCATCTATCCATCCATCCATCTATCCATCCACACATCCATCCATCCATCCATCTATCCATCCATCCATCCATCCACACATCCATCCATCCATCCATCTATCTGCCAACAGACCATCCATCCATCCATCCATCCTTCCATCCATCTTTTCAAACATACATCCATTTATTTTCTTCAGCTTATGTGTGGCTCAGTGGGCAGAGTCGGTCGTCTTTCAATCTGAAGGTTCACGGTTCGATCCCAGCTCCTGCATCCACATGCTGGTGTCCTTAGGCAAGACACTGAACCCAAAACTGTACAGTACACGGTGGCTGTGCTATCAGTGTGTGATTGGGATAAGTTAATACTGATGGGTGCTTCTATAGCAGCCTCTTCATGAATAGGTGAATGTGACATGTGACGTTAAAACACTCTGAGTGGACTGAAGAGCAGAGACAGCTCCTTACATATTTATACAACAGTCCGTTTACTTATTGAGGGTCGGCTGCAGGCTAAGCAAGTTGACCCAGATATCCTTCTCCCCTGTGGCGTTCTCCAGCTCCTCCCCGAGGATTCAGAGGTGTTCCCGGGCCAGATGGGACATACAATCCCTCCAGGGAGCTCTGGGTCTACCCCGAGGTCTCCTCCCAGTTGTGCGTGACTGGAAAACCTCCAGAGGGGGGTACCTAGGAGGCACCGCTGGCCCTACATTCATCATCAGGGGTATGAGCCTGAATCCAGCAGGATGAGAAACCTTACTTTTCTACCAGAAATGTCTTTCAAAGGAATCAAGAAATTAATTTGCAAAGACTCTGAAAGAAGGAATTAAAAGAACAGCAACTTAATTGAAGTGAATATCTCTGATGTCCAAAGTAAGACAGAGTACAGTACCCCAACATCATAGTTTTTGCTGTCAGGGCGGGGAGGAGTAGGACTCGGGGGGGTTCTAGAAGCTACCCCAAAGGAATAACCAGTAGTATTGCAAGAAGGATAGAAGGAAAGAGACAAAAGTATTAGTAAGCAAAAAACAAACAAGGTCCCTCAACCAAAACAAAGCTTGGGTAAGACAAACTAAACCACTGCTGCCGAGGGCTCCAAGGTGTTTTGAGGGTGAACAGAAAAGGTTAAGGCACAAACAGGCCCAGTGTCAACCAAAGACTTAGAAACCATAAACTGCCAACAAACTGAGCTTAGATGAGCTTTTCCAGGCAGCTCAAGTGTCATTAAATATGGTATATATCTTTAAATATGGCTCAATGACTCTCTGGAGTTTAACTGTTCATTATCTTTGTAGCTGCTGTTCAATCAGGGAGCGGTGAACTTACAACATTAATTACGTATTTTACGTCCTTAAATACAGCAAGCTATGACAACGTTTGAGATCCTTAGTGTGACGTCACAAAGAAGATGGCCGCTGTGCTAATATGGCCGATTGAACTCCTTCACTTGAAGCAGTGGCTCACTCTCAACCCACAGGAAGCAATCCACTTTGATCTGGTGAAGTTAGCAACCAGTTAAACCACAGCAGCCCTCATCCACCCACCAACCATCCATCACACCAACTTAGCTTCTGCACTGCTCCACATCCTCCAGGTACAGGGTGAGCTTCCTCCATGAGATTTTCAAAGAGCAGTGTTAGACCCCACACAAGAACCATCTCGGTAGAATTGGAGGAGAGGGCTATGTCTTGCCTGAGAGTTGTTTGCGTGAAGTTATCTGGGAACCTCCTAAAGACCCACTCTCAGCCGCACGTCTGAGGTTGTGATCAGTTTATGGAACAGAGTTGATGATTCCACTCGCCGTCACTTGTCACTGTGTGCCGGTAGTTTGCTATTCTAGTTGTGTCAACACTGTGTCTAATGTGTTATTGCTTTTCCACTGGGACTGGTAAATTGAATAATATATTTCTGATAAAGTTAATTCATATAGCACTTATCAAATCAAAAGAGCTTTACGAAACAGAAGGTCAACAATAATGTATGTAATAATGCAGCGATAGAGACAGGGACACAATGAAATAACAACACATACTGAATAAAGAAGGAAACAACCTCAAACATCTGAGTGAAAGAATAAGAGAGGAACAACCGAACACAAATAAAACAATTTAAGTCTAAAATTAGCGCCCTCTGCTGGAGCCCTGCAGACATGAGGGGTGCACCCAATGTATCATCGCCAGTCTGTATACTGTCTGTGGTAAACAATATGCAATTATTAGGGATGCACCGATCCTACCTTTTTACTTCCCAATACCGATATCAATACCTGGGCTGTGGTATCTGCCGATATCGATACTAGCCGTTCCAATCCTGGTATTGATTTAAAAATCTCTATTCCTTAATGTGAGGATAGAATCTTTTTTTTTCGCAACTTCAGGCTTTTCTGACTTGATGGTGAACTGTACCTGGGTTCCAAGTGCTAAACCAGAGGCTGGAATCCCTTAATTTCAAGAATCCGGAACAATTAATCCAATAACCTGTCAGTTTTTCACACTTTGAATCCATTAATAGGTTTCTTGCTTCTTTGCAGTCGGCTACAGCTCACGTAAACTTCTTCCTTTGGGCTCCCATTATATTTTTCAGCGCGACTGCCATCCGCTAAAACATTACCTCTGCACATGTTGCAAGTTTCCGGCGGAGTTGTTAGCAAAAGAAGCATGCACCTAAACTGCAGAGCCTCTGTAGTTATCCTCCATCATGCTCTGAGAACTGAGATGAATGGATCTGCCGTATGGATCGGCACTATATATCGGCCCCATGTCACCGATATCCAATCTAGCCCTTTTAGCCCGATCCAGCCGATATCCGATGCCAGGATTGGATCGGTGCATCACTAGCAATTATCCTATTTTAAAAATATTAAAATAACTGTTTATCAATGTGGTATCTTTGAGAGAACATCCAGGTTTGTATGAAACTCTATCTGTAGCTTCATCAATAATCTTAGTAGTGCAGTTAGCAACATTATTATTGTTATTATAGTTATTATTATTTTTTTTTTTGTGATGATTGTTTCTTACTATGATTATATTTTTCAGTATTATAAAAAATGTTTTTATTATTGCTATTATCAGAATGGTTTTTATTCTTCTTATTATTACTATTATCATTATTATTTTATTATTATTGGCATTGGTGTTTGAATGGTTACTAACCTTAATATTATTATTATTTTAGTATTATAAAAAATAGTATTATTGTATTACTTATTTGTATAACTATCATTATTCTCATTGTTATGATTATTACAATTATTATTTTAGTAGTAAAAAATGTTATTCTGATTATTATTATTATGTTACATATTTGTATTATGATTATTGTTATGGTCATTGTTGCCATGATTATAATTATTATTTAGTATTATAACAAATGTTGTTCTTCTTCTTCTCATTATTATTATTTTCATTGTTGTTATTGTTATGATTAGTATTATTATTCTTTTAGCAGAACAAAACATATTATTGGGGTGCTCGTGGCCTAGCGGTCTAAGCGTCCCACATTTAGAGGCTGTCGTCCTCGCCGCAGAGGTCACGACCATTTGCTGCATGTCTTCTCCCTCTCTACTCCCCACATATCCTGTCTATCTACAGCTGTCCTATCAATAAAGGCAAAAATTCCCCAAAATACAACTTAAAAAAAAGCCTCTACTGTTATTGGTACTAAGTTTTATTTACATGTGATATAATGGCACCAGTCAGCTGTATTCTGTCCCCATGCAATTTCAGAGCTTATTAAACAGGCGGCTGAGACTTAATATGCTTCTGTTGTTATCAGAGGAATATCATGCTGTTGCTATAAGTGGATGATTATGCCAAACCCCCAACTGCTCATGGTGCCCTGGTTGATGGCAGCATCCTCAATCTGACATCTCTCCCTAAGTGCATGTCCACTGCATGTTTGTGCATAAAATTGTATGTATATACACCAAACTGTGTGTGTAGCATGACCAAAAAAATAATAATAATACGAGTGGAAAAATTGGATTTCCCCCATGGGGATTAATAAAGTACGTTTCCTCTTCTTCTTCTTGTTCATCTCACAATACCGGAGAGAGTACACAACTGCTTCACAGGTAGGATCGCGTCTGTGGACGTGGAAGCGGCCCTTCTTCAGCTGTGGGGGATTGAACAGCTACACTGATAACTTCTGATGCTGCCTTTAACACCTGGCCTCGGTGCCAAAGGTACCGCTCCTCTGCCAGGGGCTTGGAACAGCCTCTGATGTGTTGGAAATTTGCCTGCATGAGGTCTCCAAATATACTGATTCTGCAGTGTGTTCTCCCACCTCATCCAAGCTTCCTCGTTGAACGAGTACCACGGTCCAAGTTTGCTCCTGCAGGAGATGTTGGCGTTCTTCCCCTTTGGCTCTGCTGACCGAGCAGCTTGCAGAATAGCTCAGGCTTGCTACTCTGTTTCCACCGCCCTAACGAGGGTCTGAGTCATACCTCTGCTGTACCTACTGCTCTGTGGAAACATTCACTTCCTTACATGCAAACCTTTAACTTTAACCAAAGCTGCAGCTTCCTCAGGTCCTCCTCCAGCAGAGCTCGGGTTGCCACTCTGAAAGTTGATTGCCCTGATATCCATATCCAGCTCTTTAGTATTTATAGCTGCAGCTTCCGGATCTTCATCAGACTTGAGTGTAAAGAGAATTGAAGCTGATATGAAAGCTGTTCACAGGACAAATATTCCCTGGTTATTACAAACAGTGTGTGCTCTCTGTAGACCAAGGACAGTCAGTGTCACCTTCTCAGAGCTCTGCATGTCAGCAAAAACCCGAGACACGGAGAGGACCCCTGTGAGGGAGACGCTGGTGTCTCCTCCTCTTCCTCTCTGTCAGACTGTGTTTGTTAAAGTTTGTATGAAGAGATGAGACAAAGGAAACAAAGAATGACCAGCGTGATGATGTTAGTGTTGTTTTTCCTGTTATTGTCACCATGAGGTTACAGGCGGTGGAGTGTGTGCGTCAATGTGTGTGCACGCACTCTGAGTGTGTGAGAAGCGAACAGCCTGGAGGCAGAGCGGCTCATCAGCAGCTCAGCATCCTGCAGCAGAATTTATTAGCTCTCTGCCCTTCTTCAAGTCATGTCCATCACCAGCAGCTCACATACATATGAATACATATATACAAATAAATGCATTTGTGTACATTACACTGCATGTGCACCACATTTACTGTGTGTACAAAACTGGAAATTGAATGCATTCTCCTGCTCATTCAGCGATCTTGTTTTCCCCGCAGATGGAAAATGATTCAGAGAAAATAGGTCACCTCTTATTATCCTTTCACTCAGCCACATGTGATCACATATGTGGCGTTTTGCTGCAAACACAATCATAGTCAGTAAGTGCAGTACGCCACACACAAAGTGAGTGAGTAGTGCAACAATGATGTCATGTTATTGTTTCCTGGAAATACAAACACTGACTGCTGTCGACGTTAAACAGGAAAGGTTGAATAATGGCCTTGTGGATGTACGCCTCTCTGAACCATTCAAGAGCTAGTCTCCATGCACTGGTGGCGTCTCTGCTGTAAGGATGCTGGATATTTTTGTATGTTGAAAAAAATGTAAGAATAAATTACCATAAATCAACACAGCAATACGAGAAGACTCCATTAAGGGGAGCGGTTGCTTCACACTGACTTACAGACATAGCAGCAGAGAGCGTCATTCTGTATCACCTTGTTTCTTATTTCATCACTTTAATGTAGCGTTCTCTCAACCTGATACGTATGGGCGCCTTTATTAAAGTTGTGCACACTGAAAATAATACAATTCTCCATGTTTAGCTCCAAAACGTCATAAAAATGTAGAGTATCACTTTTTTTAATCACATTTCAATCAATATGCGTGACCTTCTTCACATTTAATTTTGTTGTGACAAATATATTTAAGTTATAATCACTGTTGAATCTGAATGTTAAATCTAAATGTTAAATGTAAATGTTAAATATAAATCTAAATGTTAAATATAAATCGAAACGTTAAGTATAAATGTTGATTGTTAAATCTAAATGTTAAATGTTGCTCTGCGATCCTAAATATTTAGCTTACATGCAAATTCACACTGCCACCTAATGGAAATACCAAAATAAAAGCACCATAGCATTTAAATCTAAATATTAAATATAAATCTAAATGTTAAATATAAATCTAAATGTTGAATATGAATTAAAATGTTAAGTATAAATATTTATTGTTAAATCTACATGTTAAATGCTAAATCGAAACGTTAAGTATAAATGTTGATTGTTAAATCTAAATGTTAAATGTTAAATCTAAATGTTAAATGTTGCTCTGCGATCTGAAATATTTAGCTAACATGCAAATTTACACTGCCGCCTAACGGAAATACCAAAATAAAAGCACCATAGCATTTAACTCTAAATGTTAAATATAAATGTTGATTGTTAAATACAAATGTAAATATAAATGTTAAATATAAATCTTAGGTATAAATGTTGATTTTTAAATCTAAATGTTAACTATAAATCTAAATGTTAAATGTTGAATGTAAATGTTAAATGTAAACCTAAATGTTAAATATAACTATAAATGTTAAATATAACTATAAATGTTAAATGTTCATTTTAAATGTTAAATGTAAATATTAAATGTTAAATATACATTTTATATATAAATATAAATTTTAATTGTTAAATCTAAAAATTAAATGTTGCCCTGGGATCCTAAATATTTAGCTAACATGCAAATTCACACTGCGGCCTAGCAGAAATACCAAAATAAAAGCTTCATAGCATTAAGATTTAACAGTGATTTTTTTATCAAATATATTTTTCACAACAAAATGAAATGTGAAGAAGATCACAACTATGTGATAAAAATAGTGACTTTTAAAAATTAACATTATGTTTTTCTGACGTTCGGAGTTAAATGTGGAGAATTGTAGCTGTTATTTTCATTGTGCACAACTTTACAAAAGGCGCCCCATAGATACGTGACTATATTCACAAACCGCTTTAGACTGCTCTCCCTGCTTTCCTTTAGCTCCCTCACACACACACCTGCACCTCGGCTCTATAAATACACACAGCAGCCTGCCTCGCCCGTGTTTCTCTCTTCATCCTCTTGTTCATGTGCAAAATGTTCTTAAAGTCAAACAGAAAAAAAAATCGACCTGAATTTAAATCTTTGTTTTCTGCAGCAATTGAGATTCAGATCAAATGACAATAACAACTCTGCAAGCTTTTAAAACAACATCATGGTCATTTAACGGTCATTTAGTGCTGAGGATGCTGAATCACATCAGGTTTGAATAGAGAATAGGTGCTGCAAGAAAAAAAAACAGCATTAGTTGACACGGCTTCTAATTGGGCAAAATTGCAAAAACATAAATACAACTTACTAATTCTGACTGATCACTTTTTGTTTGACATACAACAATCAGCTGTGAACCATAGCACTCCTGTGCTGCAGTAATGTCTTCATGTTCAAGTCTTCATCCTGCCACTGGGCCGTCAAACTCAACATCCTCACTGGACTCACGTCAGAGATCACATCATCGTTACCCTCAGTGGATCTAACCTAGAGCAGGTCTCTGAATACAAGTATCTGGGTATTTGTCTGGACAACACTCCATCATTCCTCCCCCATATCATTAAACTGTAAACTAAGGTCAAATCAAAAATTGGGTTTCTGTACAGAATCTTCTTTCACTCTCTCTGCTAGACTCACCCTGGTTCAAATGACAGTTCTTCCCATGTTGGATTACGGTGACGTTCTGCCTCCAAATCTACTCTGCAAAAGCTGGACTCTCTCTATCACTCTGCCATATGTTTCCCACAAATACCTGTTCCTGAACTCACAACTGCACTTTATACTCATCTGTAAACTGGCCATCCTTACACACCCGCCGTGAAATACACTGGTACATGCTATTAAACAAAACTCTCCTTGGACTGTCACCTCCCTATCTATGTAGCCTGTTACAATCTGCACCTGCCACTTACAACACACACTCAGCCAACCTTATCCAACTGAAAATCCCCAAAACACATTCAGTCATCGGTCAGTCATCATTTCAGTCTGCTGTGCCCACAGACTGGAACAATTTACAGAAAACTTTAAGGTGGCGTGTCCACTGCCGTCTTTTTTTGCGCTGGCAGCGCTGATTTTGTATTCAAACTCTGTGATTCAGCGTTTTCAGTGCTAAGTGCCCTCAGCGCAAAAACGCCCTCAGTGTCAGTTTTTTTTTTGTCGCAGCACTCTGAGCACTCTCAGATGAAAATAGTTGAACTTTTGGAACACCGTCGCGCTCATCAATGTCACTTCTTGATCACCAACCAATCAGAATCAAGAAGGGGGCGGGACTTCTACTATCATTTTTGTCTGTCACAAATTCTATCAACGTTTTTACAGTTTCATGTTAAAATGCCATTGAATGAAAGCACGTATGAAGCATACAGAACGTTTTTAAACAGACATGACGAGACGCGGAAGTGTTGAACTGACGACTTTCGTTACCCAGCAACAGTAAACGCTGGCGAGAAGCGCTCAGAAAATGAGGTCGTGGGCGCTACCGGCGCAGAAAACAGTATATATGCAAAATTCAGGGAGGGATGCAAATATGTGACATTAACCATTTTCTTTTAATGTGTTGATAACACTAATTAAGCCAAGAAGAAGAAGTTTCATACCAAAAAAAATACCTTTGAAACATTTTTTAAAATTTTTGAACTTTAAAGTGGGTCAATTTGACCCGCAACATAACAGGAGGGTTAAACACACCTGCTCTTAATCCTGGACTCCTGCTGTCGCTGTTGGTTATTCGCTCTGTTCTGTCCTGTCATGTTTAACTTGGAGAATTTGCCAGGTCGTCACTGTAAAGAAGAATTGTTCTTGATGACTTACCTGGTTAAATAAAGGTTGAATAAAAAATTAAAAAATTAAAAATCACACACGGCAGAGTGGACTCAGGATACTGTTCCAAACATTAGCTGCTGAAATCCTCGGTCTGATACCTGGAAAGAGATGACTCATCAAGTGTTGTGAACTCACTAAGTTTATCATTAATACTTCAGCTTTAATTGTTTCTGGTAATCTTTCTGCCTTTCCTACATCAGCACTGCAACATTCATCATTTATTTCTGCTAATGCTAGCTGCAGATACTGCTTCTTCAGATTTCTTGGACACATCTTCTTTATGACGGCGACTTTTCAGGTGACTTATAGATTAGTTATGATAAAACTTGAGGACCATTTTCCACCTCTCCAAAGACTTTGCGACATGTTTTGCAAGTTGCTTTGGTATTATCGCATCTGAAAGAAGAAGAAACATACTTTATTAATCCCCAGGGGGGAAATTCAATTTTTTCCACTCGTGTTATTTTTCAGTCATGCTACACGCACAGTTTTTTGGTATATATACATACAATCATGCCCACACACATGCAGTGGACATGCACTTTACTGCCATCAACCAGTGCACCCGAGCAGTTGGGGGTTTCGGTGCTCAAGGGCACTTCGGCAGTGCCCAGGCAAGTGAACCAGCACCTCTCCAGCCACCAGTCCACTTGCCAAACTTCATCCATACTGGGACTCGAACCGGCGACCCTTCGGCTCCCAAGCCAAGTCCCTATGGACTGAGCTACTGCCGCCCCAAAGAAAGAAAGAACATCCACACTGGTGATGATTGTTTTACTCTCTCATCAAGTTAATAGCTGCTGTGCCTGTTCTTCTTCTCTGCATGCAATAGGGGATCATGTATCGTCACTTCCTGTGTTGACATTAGCTTGTTAATAAGCAATTAATTTAACTATATTTATCTAAAATCAATGTAAGAACAAACTGCCTGAGAGTATGGGAGTGGTGTTATGGTGTACAGTCATGGCCAAAAGTTTTGAGAATGACACAACTATTAATTTTCACAAAGTCTGCTGTTTCAGTTTTTATAATGGCAATTTGCATATACTCCAGAATGTTATGAGGAGTGATCAGCTCAACTGCAATTAATTGCAAAGTCCCTCTTTGCCTTGAAAATGAACTTTATCACCAAAAACACATTTCCACTGCATTTCAGCCCTGCCACAAAAGGACCAGCTAACATCATTTCAATGACACACAGGTGTCACACACATTAACACGGGTGTGGGTGTTGATGAGGACAAGGCTGGCGATCAATCTGTCATGATTGAGTGACTGGACACTTTAAAAGGAAGATGGTGCATGACACCATTGTTCCTCATCTGTTAGCCATGGTTACCTGCAAGGAAACACGTGCAGCCATCATTGCATTGCACAAAAAGGGCCTAACAGGGAAGTTTATAGCAGCGAGTAAGATTGCACCTCAGTCAACTGTCTATCGAATTATCAAGAACTTCAAGGAGAGAGGTTCAATTGTTGCCAAACAGGCTCCAGGGCGCCCAAGAAAGTCCAGCAAGCGCCAGGACCGTCTCCTGAAGGTGTTACAGCTGCGGGATCGGGCCACCACCAGTGCAGAGCTTGCTCAGGAATGGCAGCAGGCAGGTGTGAGTGCATCTGCACGCACAGTGAGGCGAAGACTTTTGGAGGAAGGCCTGGTGTCAAGGAGGGCAGCAAAGAAGCCACTTCTCTCCAGTAAAAACATCAGGGACAGACTGATATTCTGCAGAAGGTACAGGGACTGGACTGCTGAGGACTGGGGTAAAGTCATTTTCTCTGATGAATCCCCTTTCCGATTGTTTGGGGCATCTGGAGGAAGGCTTGTTCGGAGAAGACGAGGTGAGCGCTACCATCAGTCCTGTCTCTTGCCAACAGTGAAGCATCCTGAGACCATTCATGTGTGGGGTTGTTTTTCGGTCAAGGGAGTGGGCTCTCTCACAATCTTGCCTAAAAACACAGCCATGAATATAGAATGGTACCAGAACGTCCTCCGAGAGCAACTTCTCCCAACCATCCAAGGGCAGTTTGGTGATGAAGAATGCCTTTTCCAGCATGATGGAGCACCTTGCCATAAAGCAAAAGTCATAACAAAATGGCTCATTAAGATTTTGGGCCCCTGGCAAGGAAACTCCCCAGATCTTAATCCCATTGAGAACTTGTGGTCAATCCTCAAGAGGCGGGTGGACAATCAAAAACCCACAAATTCTGACAAACTCCAAGCATTGATTATGCAAGAATGGACTGTCTTCAGTCAGGATTTGGTCCAGAAGTTGATTGACAGCATGCCAGGGAGAATTGCAGAGGTCTTGAAAAAGAAGGGTCAACTCTGCAAATATTGACTTATTGCATGAATTCTGTGTAATTCTCAATAAAAGCTTTTGATACTTATGAAATGCTTCTAATTGTATTTCATTATACCATAGAAACATCTGACAAAAACACCTAAAAACCCTGAAGCAGGAGACTTTGTGAAAATGTAATATTTGTGTCATTCTCAAACCTTTTGGCCATGACTGTATATGGAGAGGAGGATCAGCCAGCAGAGCAGGAGAGGCTCTAATCATATGAACGTGAAGGTTTTTATACGTGTGCCGATCAGGCAGTGAGATGTATTGTCTAAAAGTGGAGCAGCTTTTCTTTCTGGGCTTACAAAGTTGAGATAATTTTAAAGTTTTCATCCTTTCTCTCCCCCGTGTCCAGCCTTTCAACAAAAGAGAAAAAGATGGTAGGTGTGTGATGTGGTCAGGCAAAGTGCAAATTAATTAGCTCTGAAAAGAAAGGATTATCTGCCTCCAGCTGCAGAGAAAAGGCTGAGTATTTAACTGATCTCTGAACATATTCTCATTAGAGCCGCCCACGCCCCTTCTATCCGTCCTCCGTGTGTGAGGAGCAGAGCTGTAAATCTTTTGTCTGCTGGGATCTCTGCTCTGAGAGGGAAACAAAAACAGACCCGGCCTGATTAAGACGGCTGAATGGACTCTTTATCTCGTGTGAAGAGTGAGGCAGAGCCGTGTGATGAGCCCTGACGCAGAGTGAGGTGTCATCGTGACTCCTGATGACAGCAGAGAGGCAGAGCAGCGTTTATCCTCTTTAGCATCGCTCTCATCCGTCCATCACACCGCAGGTTTCTGCCACACACTGACAGGTCACTGAGCCGGGAGGAGGGCCGCAGCGGAGAGGAGCTCAGAGTCCTTCAGAGAGACATTAATGAAGTCTCTGCTGCAGTAAAACTGTGCTGTTAAAGCCTCTGGGATCCTAAATCAACAAAAACGGTCTACCTATGATATTTCAGACCATATGTTAATACTAAAAACTATGTAAAAACATTAGAACTCGACTTCGATCCATTTTTCAAATATGTTGAATTAAGTTTTTTAACACGTTTTCACACTGGCTTTTAAGGGGGCTGGTTTAACCTGATATTCATACCTAATAAATATCTAACTACCACGCCGTCTGACACCCGGAGCCGAGCTCCTCTGCGTGCACATCAGAGTTTACAGTAGACTTTTTGTATGTCGGCCAATTTGGCCGTTCACATTCCAGAAATCCAGCCAAATAGAACAACTGTCGGACATCCACGGTGACTCGGAAAATCACATTTAAATTTTGAAATAAATCAATTAATAAATAATATGATCAAGCAACGGGAGTCAACCTGCGGCATTTAGAAAGAGAGGGGGACTGCATCGTAGTTCATCGGACCAGCACTTTTTCTCAAAGTGCAGTTTGAATTGTCCGGTTTATATTCACATGGACATTATAGAGCGCTTCATGAGCTAATGAGCACTAAATTTTATGTCATGCAAGAAAGAGGATTAGAACAAACACTGCTCAGTAATCATTTTGACCTTTAAGGTGGTTTGATTGATTCATGAAGTGAATTCATGCACTGAGTGATAAGAAAACGATCCACCTTCAAAAGTCTGGTAGCTGTCAAATAGGGCCGTGTGGCAGCAGCACGGTGAATTTATTTATTGTAGTCTAACTTCTGTAGTAAGGATGAAAAGCAGAGAGAACGCACCGGAAAGGTGAGAAAACGAGTGACTGCAGAAAACACAGAAAACTTTAGACACATTTAAAAGGCATAGACTGTTCAACGGCAGAGGGAAGACTGCAAGGTGAAAGTGTCATCAATCAGGCTCCACAAAAAACCTGCAAAGGCACATTAGATCTGTCTGTGAAGGTTCTCAGTCATCCAGGTCATGGACATTAGAACTGTTTATCCATCAGTGCATCAAGTGAAGAATAAAGACAGTCAAGGTAACCAGCTGTTAATGAAGGTGTTTAAAAGTTTATAAATAATATACATACAATCAGAGATTGGACCTTTTTGTCTAATTGTGATGAGTCTTGTTTTTTGTACTTTATAATTTAATTTCTGTAGAACTCTGCTCCGTGTTGAGAATATAAATAAAGCCTTTTAAATGATAAACATTTCATATAATGTATGTTTTTTACATTAGTAATTCATTTTACATATAATTTAACATTATTTTAGGTAATACAGTCATTTAAACAAGAAAAAATCTGAGGAGCCACTTGGGAGCCGAAAGAGCCGGCTCTTTGTAGTGAGCCGAGCCAAAAGAACCGGCTCTCTAAAAAGAGCCGGAATTCCCATCACTACTAACCTGAGTCTCCTCTGGTCCGGGGCCAACTGGCGTGACCTGCCATGTCTGTCCGGTGTCCTCCGTGCCCCTCTGCACCAGCTCTGCACCGGACTCCACTCTGAATTCCACGTGCAAGTAATGGGTGAATGTTTGGTAATGTCCTCTGAACACTGCGCTCAAGGGAATAATCCACGTGCATGCTATCTCTCCCCTTTAAGCACTATGGACATTGGCCATTGCCGAGTTTGTTTTGATAATCATATCTCATCATGCCGGGAGGCTAAACTTGATTAAACTCTTCATAAAACATATGATCATAACCTTCTGTAAACTTGTCAAAGTAGGAGCTGTGGTTACACGTGTCCGTCATCAGTGGAGAATCGTTCTCCTGATGTTATTGAGCATTCAGGTCCGACTGTTTTCTGTGTTCCGTGTGGCGTTTGGGTGACACTCAAAAAAATCTGCTGCTTCACGGCACAGTCATGAACAAATGTTGGTATTTAACAGTGTAGACTCCAAATATAAGAGTAGTCCACTTTTTCACATGTGGTTTAAAGGGAAAACCCCCCAGCTTAAATTATGAGCAATATGGTTATTTATATTTGGTATTTTTTCTGGCTAACTAGACCCTGGTGCACATACTACACTTCAGCCTCCTCTGCTCCGGGCGTCCCATGGTCCATATGCCCCGGAAACTACGGAGTGATAAAACTAATTAATGATAGAAGTCCTGATTCTGAAGTATTTTGTGACTCAGCACTCAGAGACCACTTGAAATGAATAATTTTAAATTCTGGAGTTTTGATGTCTTTAGATTCAGAGTCAGACGGCTCAAACATGCAGGCTGTGAACTCTCTCTTGACCTGTCAATCAAAGAGTTAGGCCACGCCCACACAGTCCTGATAAATGCTCTGACCTGTAAAATAAGCTGTTTTTGAACAGTCTTTTCATTGATGTTTATTTTCACTCAGATTTTTGTTGAAGCTTGATTACACATTCAATTTTAAAAATTCAATTTACGTTTCCAGAGGCTTTATATAATCGTCATTTTCTCTGTCAGGCTGCGTGTGCACTGATGTTTTTTCTGCTCTGACGTTAATGTTGACCTCCCTTGCGCTTAGTGTTGCTTGGTAACAGAAGTTCTCCAGAAGCACTTCTCCTGCCCTTGGTCTTGACCTGCTCCCTCTTTTCAATTTCTCTGTGTTTAATATTTACTTTTATTCAACACAATTTTACAAAGACAACATAAAAACAAAGAAAGGGCAGTGTGTCCTTGCAGGAGCAGCAACTCTACACTGTACAGTCTGTTTGCATGAGATAAACCTAGGACAGTCTCATCTCTGCCTCAGTTATTAAAATAGTTTATATTTGAGGCCCTACCCCTTCTTGATTTTGATTGGTAGGTGAGGGAGAAGTGATATTGACCAGTTGTGCAGAGTTCTAGAAGCTAAACTGTGACAAACAATTCTAGCAGAGAGTCTCTATGTTGATAATGATCTGTGCACTAAACTCCAGTGGTGCCGAAAATAGTCACTGTACAAAAAACCTGCCAGTGAACCCTGCTCCTAAATCATAGACTTGAGTGCAGCCATGTGGAGTGGTACAGGGTTTCTCAGGAGGCTTGACAAATACACATGAAGACTCTTACGACCAAATTCCACCAGATCCTTGTCCGGTCCGTCTCCGATCCGTCACAGCACTGCATCTGATTTGCATCCAGTTTTTATTCTAGTCAATGTGTTAACTTCCACTGGATCCGGAGCATGACGGCTGGAGTCAACAGGTCAGAGGTTTTCAGAGGACCATAAAGACAACATGGAGGAGGAGAATCCTTGATTCAGTAATTATCGCAGGAAGACTTTGGTCACATGACTCCAGTCATCCTGCGGTCCTTTTGATTGATTTGGTGGAAGTCTGATGTTAGATAAGACTAAGACAATAACCACTCAAATGAGGTTAAGGTGACTCCACCATATACATACATCCCTTTGTGCAAAATGATATAAACTTGTGTGAATGAAGTCCAAAGCTGTGTCACCTTTGTCCTTAAAGGAAGAAGGGACACATGCTTGGAATGTGAGTAATACTTAAGGCTCTTGTGTATACGAGACAAGGGAAGTCTTTTTAAATCAATATTATGTTTATAGTGGGTCCGCCTTTGGCGAGGTGTGAGTTGTGTCTTTGCCATGGTGGTTTACTAGAGGTTGTTGGTGACCTTATTGGAAAAACAGGTTGAGCTAAAGAGGGAGGGGTTAAAAAATGCTAGGTTAAGGAAGCAAAAGGCTGATTGATACTTCTGCGTTGAATCGACGGCGTAGCATACGCCGGAGGTCCGCGTAGCTCCCGTACCTACGCAGAGGCCTACGCATGTAGCGGACGTGCACCTCCTCCAAAATCTAACTACCCGTAGAGCCGACGCGGACCGCAAGCCCTGTGATTGGTCTTCTTGGCGACATTGTGTTTCCCGCATTTACAGCACTTCCGGGATCCCGGACATCGAACGCAAATCGGCCGTGTATTTCATCTCCTCCTCTCTACTCTTCATGTAATCATGTCTGTATGATAATCAACAACATGTATCAGCTGTAGATTAACATAACACGCTCTGAATTGCTGTGGAAAAGTAAACAGAGATCGTAGTGGGGCCGGAAACAGGCGACTGGCTATCAGAGAGACCGCACTGCCCTCAAGCGTCTCGGCGGTGTATTGCTGCATGATACGGACACATCAACGCACAAGCATGTGGTGCTCATGTACGCGTCAACCCCTGCTGTGTAGGGGACGCAGAAGTATAAACCAGGCTTTAGCAGCCTGAACATGAGGCTAGTCCATTACCTGGCTAATTAGCAAGGCAATAATTACATATCCCCACACAATGAGATTTTATTTGTCTGTCAGGAGTGTAAAATGGTCTTCTTGTCTCTGAGGAAAAGCTCACAAGAATCCAGACTGACACCAAAAATTTAATGTATGACAAACACTGAACAAGCTACTGCTAACATATGAAGTTAATACAAAGAGTTCACTGAGTGTAAAAACTGAAGCTCAGACTCCTTGGATGGTTTATAAGCACAATAAACTGCACACCAAGACAGTACTGCTCGAAGACGTCCACTGGGTTCAGTAACGTGTAACATTTCTACTCAGTGTGTGTCGCTCTTTCCAGTACTGATCTGTTCTGTAAACACTACCGTAGCATTGATAGTTGAGGTGCAGACAGATTCACTGAGACAGCAGACAGCCAGCATCGCCCACCTGTCACTCACAGAGGCCACGCCCCTAATAATGATACAAAGCTTTAAGCCTTAACATAATTTCGACAGGTCAGTTATTTAAGAACTCAGTTTTTATGAATGGTCAAAGGAGGTGTAGAGACTGAAGCTGTTTCTGTACCAGACTGTAAACATGTTTATTTCTGCTGTAAAGTGTTTACATGGGGCTCCGTGGGGACTGACTCACTTTAAGAGACAGCCTCAAGTGGATACTCACGGAACTGCAGTTTTAGTAGCGAGTATTTGTTATATCACCTTACTGCCCTCCTTCAGACATGCTAAAGGGAAACAATAATGTCTGATAAAGGTAAGGAAGTCGTCTGTGGTGAGCCAAAAGAAACAGCACCACGATAAAACAACATCCCCTGACACTTAAACGTGTCATCAGACCTTTGAAAAGGAATATTAGTGTTCAGTGGGCAGGGAATGTGATTCTCCACCTGACAGACTTTGTAAATGTCACAATGACACTTTTTAATTAAGAGCGTAGCTGGATGTATGACAGCAGGACGATATGGTCCTCGATGGATGGTTTGGATGTGACACCAGCTGAATTTGTGGCAGCGAGGAGACAGAGAGGGAACATTAGTAACATGATTTAAATATCTGGTTCATAAGCATCCCTCATAAAAAGTGTCAGTAAGAAGTTTCAGCTGTCAGAGGCATTTTCCATCTGCTGCTAATGAATCAGCTGAATGTCAGGAGGAGAGATGCGAGGATGAACCAGCACTGATCACAGAGAGGAGATCAGGAACAGGGAAACAGAGTTAAATCTGCTGTTTAAAGATTTAATCCAGCGTACTCATCGCCCATGTTTGAGGTACAGCAGTGAGCCTAACGACTACTCAAGGTAGAGGGAACCAGATCTTTCATTTCAAAGGGAATACTTGTGTCTTTAAACCTGTGCCATGCAGTTTATATCTGTCCGATGAATTCTCAGGTAATTATGTGAATATAAATATTCGAATGATGAAATCTTATCGGATAAAAAAGCTGTTAAAGGGATAGTTCAGCTTTTCTGAAGTGGGTTTGTATGAGTTACTTGATTTAATTGTAATTGTAGAAGCCACTATGGATGCCGCTCAGCTCGGCCTCTTTAATGAGAATCAACAAGCAAGCTAGGCTACGGTTTCAGCAGACGGGATCAGTTCTGCCCAAGCAGCAACCTCTGGTCTCAAAATATGAAGCCCATGCAGAAGTGTTATAAACTGCAATTCATCGAGCATCCACTTGAGGCTGACTCCAGAAACACCGGAAACCACATACACACCAATTCAAAGAAGACGATATTTGCAGCATTAATAAACATGTTTACAGCCTGGGACAAAAACCGGCTTCAGCCGGCATAGATAATTTCTCTATCGGCACACTGTATGGGGGGTGAATTTTTTTAAGATTACAAGGATATTAAGATTATGAGTTTTTGCCCAAATAAGGACATGACTGACTTGACTCCCGGGTGGAAACACAGCTGTTGGCTTGGAGGCTCAAACCCTGCCTCTTTACGTCACACTATGCCTGGTTGAGTTCAGCATTTCCAATATGTCTCCCCCCGATGATTGGCTTCAAAACAGCGCTCAGGAACAGATGGGTGACGTCACGGATACTACGTCCTTTATTTATACAGTCTATGGCCACAACAGATGGCGCTCAGCTTGGCCCCTTTAATGAGATACTGCCGGGAGAGACAGCACACAAGCTAGGCTATAGTAATCTGCATACAGGGCCAAGTCTGCGGAGTAATTTTACTTGTATCGAGATACCCCAACTCGAGCACTCATCTCAGATTACGTGTACAATCTGCTGAGAAATGTTTCATCACTTTACTTTACCATGAGAAAGCCAAGTTTGTTTTTGCACTATTTGCAAGCACAACACTGCAGCCTAGCTTGCATGTTGTTGCATGCTGCACTTTCGCATTAATGAGGCCGAGCGTAGCGGCATCCATCGCGGCTTGTGCATTTATTAATATGTAGCTCATAAAACCTGACTTCAAAAAAACTCTTCACTTTAAGCTGTCTTAAGAATTAAAAACATCATGATGCAGGAAGTCAAAGTCAAGCTTTGTCAGGTTTGCCCTCAAGAGGCGAAGAAACCAGCTATTAGCATGCTTGTTTGTTGAATGGAGTTTGATTCAGTCATATCTGATGCATTCAAGGAGCTCAGGAAATCTTAACACTGATCGGTGTCTCAGTGTTTGATCGAGAACACATCATTAGCTGCACTGCAAGCAGATATCTGTTCATAGAGAGAAATAAGAGTACTGTTGAAAGAAGTTGGAGGTTATTACAGTGCTGTGTATGTTTCCTGCTTTTGCTCTCCACACTGACGGTTTCTCTTGCATACAGAAAAGCCTGCTGTTATGTGATTGGTCGATCCAATTAACATTGTACAATAGGAACTAGAACAACACGGTGAGGAACACGTGCTGCAGAGCTTTACGAGGTGAGACTCTGATCCTCATTGAGAAGCAGCTGACATTTCATCACATCTACAAAGACCTCGCTGTCTTCAAACACGAACGGCCTGTTTCTTTTTATGTTACATCCTCTGACTGATGCGTGGACAGACTTTAACATGATCTTGGACAGTTCAAGGAGGTCATCTTTTGTGATCTGGCGCTATAAATGTGTATGAGGCTTTGATAGTCATCTGCACAGAAAGAAAACAAGAGCTGAAGAGAAGGACTGAAGGACGAGCATGATTCAAATAAAAGCTGAGGACACAAAGAGATGTGAATAGAGGTCCAGAGGACAAAGAGGTGATATACACTGCTATCATAAACAGATCAATTTCTATTCATTAAGACCAACATATAAACCTGGGCTTCTATTCAAAGGTTAATAAAACTGTTTATAGCAGCAGTGGTTAAAGAGCCTTGATCCTTCTTTACAGACACAAGAAATAACAGAATCACTCTGTTGAACAATTGTCTCTGACTCGGATTAAAGTGCCCGTGATTCAGCCATGTTGGAAAAAAAACACCTGAAAAGACATCTTTGCTCTCTAAACGTGCGCTCTTATATCTCATAAACATAAAGAAAGACCTGTTAACTTTCTCAGCAGATATTTTTAGACAAAGCTATTTATTTATTTATCCTTTATTTAACCAGGTGAGTTAATTGAGAACCAATTCTCATTTCCAATAACGACCTGGGTGAGAAGGCAACACAGGTGGCATGACAATAAATAAAAGACAAAACAAAAACCAGAGAGGACATACATAGAAACCTAGTTTCAGAACAATACAATACAACAATATGAAAGCAGTGAACAACTTAAAAGCAATTTAAAAGCACGTGCAGTGATGTTGAGTTATGGGGTGTATTAGGTTTTTGAAAGTGGAGAGTGGAATGAGAGAGGTCAGCTTTAGGGATTGTTGCAGGTGATTCCAGTCATTTGCAGCGGAAAACTGGAAGGAGGTGCGACCAAAGGAGGTCCGGGCTTTGGGTGGGATGAGTTTGATAAGGCTAGTTGAGCGCAGGCTACGGTTTGTGCTGTGAAGTTTGATTAGTGACTGTAGATATAACAGGGTTTTACCAGTGAGAGATTTTTAAATGAATAGAAACCAGTGTGTTTGTCTGCGAGAGTGGAGTGAGGGCCAGTTCAGCTGAGAGTACAGGTGACAGTGGTGAGTGGTGAATGGGGCTCCAGTGACAAAATGGATTAATGATGTAAAAAAAACATGTGACAAGAGGGACATGATTTTAATAAGACAAGGGATACTAAGATACTCCTTTATTCGTCCCACAACGAGGAATTTCATGGAGTTACAGCAGCAAACAAGAAGGTGTACAGTACAAGAATTCCAACAAGAATATATATAGAAAAGAAATGTTCATCTGAGACGACAGCTTGGCCATAATTCTCCTGTCAGCCACCCCCTCCACAGGGTCCAGGACTGAGCTGGCCTTCTCCACCAGTTAGTTCAGTCTTGCTCTCCTGTATCCTGTCCGCCCACAGCAGGTGAAATCCTTCCAATGTGGCGTTCGTGTCCGGTGTTAGCTCTGTTAGCATGATGCTACTCTGCCAGTATTCCCTCTGGTGCTGGGTTAGCTCGTCCACCATATCTTCATCGTAGATAGAGCTTACATTCCCCATAACGGTGGGTGGAAGGACAGGTCGATGTCGTCTTTTCTTAGCGTGCACCTCAATACCAGCATGTCATCCTTGCCTCCTTCTCCTCAGCTCGCAGGGAACTTGGGCCTAGCATAGTTTAGCATCAACATGTTACGGGCTGCTAACAGCTGATCTCATATGTAAATAATGTTACCATGGTTACACGTAGGATCTCCGGACACACACAGGAACAAAAATAGTAAAAACACCACTGCAAACGATGCCAGTTTGGTGTCCATGGCCAACAAATGAGTCATTAAAAGACATGTAAAGTTCCAAATACAAAGAGAACTAAACAGATATGAAAAAAAGTCGAAAAAAGAACAACGAACAGAGAGAGCTGCTGCAACAAGCAGCCACTCGAGCGGCGCTAAGCAACGGAAGATAAAGGTTTGTGTCACTATTATGATTATATGTAATTTAACGCTGTATGTCCAAATATCACTGTAACTTTAGAGTTTATCACTACTCATGCACAGACAGCAGCTTGAATTGCTTCATAATTGCACACCAGACTAAAAATGTAATGTTACACATCCAAAATGAGTGTTGCTTTCTATATAGCACGGCTTCTTTTAAACAAACAGCTGCTACATACTATGTACCGACATATCTGTTTATTTGGGCCTATGTTTTACAGTTGCCAGAGTGTTACTAAGTCGTTCAGTTACTTACAGCCCAGGCAGAGCTCCTCATTCTGCCATTGCAGTTGTGTCGCATCATAACACTCTAGACTTGCTTACTTCTGCAAGCTGCCTCCTCGTAAAAGTGCTAACTCTGTTGTGTTAGTATTAACCCGATGGACCGTTATTGGTTCTCCGCTTCTGTTCTTGGGCTCTGTCTCGCTGTGTGGGGAGCGTGCCTATGTTCCCACATTTCTAAGATTTTTTTCAAACTAGGCCCTATGTTCCCACATTTCCTTTATCATAAATTTGCATCAGATTTTATCCCCTTTCTCCCAATTTGGTAGCCAATAACTCCCAACCTATTATCCAGTAGCAATGGACTACAGATGGAAGGTAGCTAAATCTGGTGCGCCCATCTCTATTTTTATTGCAAACATTTAATGTAAGTGCACATTGTCCTTCTAAATAAACAAATTAACCTTAGTAGCACAGAGGCCTCGCATTTACCAGCTTCCAGTCAGATCAGTTGAATGAAGGGCAGCAACTGGAAGCAAACCATATTTTGCATATTTTGCAGTCCTTTTTTTTTTTTCTGTTTTTTATTTTCATTTTTTTATTATTTATTTCTTTATTTATTTTTTTATTTCTCTTTTTTTCTTTTTACTCTTGTGTGCATATATATTTCTGGTTTGTGTCATGTCACAAACTGTCAAATATTAATGCAATTTATTCTTGCAGCAAAAGAAAAGAAAGAAAACATTTTTCTTCTGTGCTTGTGACTGTGTGCATGCGACCATAACCATCCCTCTTAGAACTCTGGCCTATCTTTTATTGACAGCTAATATCATGTTCTGTAAAAGAGGGCGTGCACACCTAGGAGGGCCAAAAAAAAAAAAAAGAGAAAGTAAAAGAAAGATTACATAAGGATATACAAAGGGGCAGGGAAAGAGAAGGAGAGAGAGACCTAAGACACTTAGACGGAGAGGGACTATCTCACCATGACGCCAAAAAAACTCTGTGGGGTGATACTAATGATTAAGCAACCCTTAGTGTCCACAATCATTACTGAAGCTTGGGTCGCAGAGGGTTGCCGCCGTGCTGTGTTCTATTTGTTTAACGAGACCACCACTGGTGCAGATGATACCACTTGGATCAGATCAGCCAAGCGGTTCAGCCCAGCACCCGGGCCGCAAGAGCAGTCAGACCGGACCCAACCCGCCACGGGAGACCCAGGCCAGGGGACAAGCCAAGGACCCAGACCGGAAGCAAACAGGTACCGCCGGAGCACCCAGGGCGACCCCCAGGTCACCCAGCAGGAGGAAAGGGGGGCGAGGGGGGAGAGATCCCGCAGCCCCCCCCAAGGAACACCTCCACAACACCACCCCCACAGCCCCCCAAGACAGAGCCAAAGGAGCCACCAGGGCCGAGGGGGCCCAGCACCAGGAGCAGACAACCAGGCAGCTGGTCAGGACCAGGACCAGAGCCCACCAACCGGCGGGCTGGAGCGGGGGGAGGGCGGAGGCGGCAGGGCCAATCCACAAATTAACCTTAGTAGCACAGAGGCCTCGCATTGACTAGCTTCCGGTCAGATCAGTTGAATGAAGGGCAGCAACTGGACGCAAACCATAGTTTGCAGTCCTAATTTTGAAAATGTCCTAGAATTGTGGGAACATAGGGATAACCCCGCTGTGTGCAGTCTAGAATTTTGACATTCAAGAACAAACCAAATCTATTGACCGGTTCTTCAACACAAACGATGGGAGCTGATTCCCAGTTGCGAGCTGTTATTTTGTTATCGCTGTTTAACACTCATGCACACATAAGCTCCTCCTCCACTACTCCACTGAGTGACAGACAGAGAACAGGCACAAGGGGAGGAGCGCAGCAGAGTACCATGTGGTGCGATATGCAAATCCAAAATAGTGATCACTGTCAGAGGGGGTGGCGCCACCTTGTGCACAACGAATGCAGATCTGACATCCAAATCTAGTCCACATTGCCACGCTGCCATTCCCAGCTGAAATTTTTTATCAATATTTCAGAATCATCAAACTCAGATATCACCAATGGAATATATATTGGTGGGATGTCTAAGTTGGAATGATTCTGATCTAAATCTTACCCTACCATTCCTCCCAGTGATTATGTCCCAGATAAAAAGAGTCTCCACCAGACTGGCTTCTTCAAAATAAATAAATATGATAATGAGTCCTGTAAACGGCTCTTTGAAAGGAACAGATCCACAAGATCAGGCTCCTTTCAAAGAGCCATAAATCCCATCTCTAGTGCCGTCACTCGCTCTCGACCGTCTCTCCCGCTATATCTTCCATCTTGCTGTGTGTCCTGCAGTCCCACCTGGCGAGCCCTACCAAACCCATCGCCCTCGCTGATGAACAGGCAGAGAGCTCTACAGGTGCAGGACATTAGCGCTAGATTGGATACGTTGTGGCCTGAAGTAACTATAAAACCATTTCAACTTGAAATCCTGCAACAAAAACAATAAAATCACACCTTAACACAAACTGGATGATTAAAACGAGGAGATGAAACACATTAAAATCATGCATGATGAAACCACTTCACTTACAATGAGCCTGTTCTTCCAACACATCCCCTGATGGAAGTTTTTTGTGGCACAGTAAGACATTAAAAGGTAAATCATCTCCTTCGCCAGCAGGCTGTTAACCGAATAGTTCTCCGCTTCCTCTCCTCATTGATGTATCCACATAACAAGAAGCTCCCCTTGTGTTTACTGCTCAGCTCAGCCTGTCGTTTGATCTCTTCCTCCTGTGTGAAAATGACAGTAAATAAGCCAGTAAAAGGTTTGATATGACAGACCAGAATTGCTCATAACTTCCTCACCAATCACAGCTCTCTGCTCGGTCTTATCTAACCAGATGGAAAGCAGGCAGACGACGTTTTAAGACCTTTGACTAAGTTACTGCCCTCTGTGGCCTTATCTCTGCTCCTGATTGGACGGGTGTTTATGAGTCGGACGGGTCTTATCAGAGTCCTGGCAGCCTTGACATCCTTCACCTGATCAATAAACACAGACAGTGCTGAGGTGAGGGGTCATTAGAGACAACTGACAGTGAACACAGCTGATCCCTGATGGCTGCTTGGGTTGGACTGAGAGGAGCAGGTGGATCTCACTCTTCAGTCTGCAGGAGTCAGAGAGCTCAGAGCGGACAAACGGTGGAGCCTTCATGTGAGCAAAGACAGTGAAGTATCAATATTTACACCAAACTGTGTCATTACTCTGAGATCACCAAACGTTTTGAAGTCAGAGTGGAGTGAGGGGTAGAAACAATATTTTCTCAAGTCACCTGCAACAACCAAAGACTTCACAGGAGAGGAAATGGGCTGCACCTCAGAAATGTTACAGATAGAAGTGAAGCTTTATATGTTTGTTTATTTGTTTGTTTGTTTGCACATTTTCTGTTTGTTTTTTACTTTGCATTTTCAATATGCTTGCAGCGTCCGGTCCATATCCGGTCCGTAACAGCACCAGATCTGATCGGTTTCTTTTCTAGTCAATGCAGTCAATGTAGTCAATCAATCAATCAATCAATCAATCAATCAATCAATCAATCAATCAATCAATCAATCAATCAATTAATCAATCAATCTTTATTTGTATAGTGCAAAATCACAACAAACATTATCTCTAGACGCTTTTACAAACAGAGCAGGTCTAGACCACTCTATGTCAAATTATGAACAGAGACCCAACATCAAGACAGGGTAAGACTCAGTCTTACCCCACCTTAATCCACCATGAGCACTGCACA
The DNA here is from genome assembly GCF_009762535.1 of Notolabrus celidotus. NCBI lineage: Eukaryota > Metazoa > Chordata > Actinopteri > Labriformes > Labridae > Notolabrus > Notolabrus celidotus. The sequence continues at coordinate 31,605,723 of NC_048284.1, read as the reverse complement.
TCGCAGTATTTAGCTAGTTACAGCACAGAGGAAAAACTTCCTTTAACAGGCAGAAACCTCGAGCAGAACCAGACTCATGTTAGACACACATCTGCCTCGACTGAGTTGGGTCTGGAAAGAGGGATAGAGGAGACTAAGAGAGAGAGGGAGTGGTGTTAGTGATGAGACGGGTAGTAGAAGCTGTTGCTGCTGGAGTATCAGCTGGAGTCTGGAACATCCACAGCAGGAGGACGTCTACAGCAGCTCAGAGGAACCTATGAGACAAGGTAGCTCAGGGACTCCAGAAAGGTCTATGATTAGTAACTTTAATGGGACAAGTAGAGTTAAAGTAAGGGATGGGGTTGGGGGGAATGGGGTGAGATAGGATCACAGTGGGTCAGTTCCCTCTGCAGTCTATCCTATAGCAGCATAACTAAGAGCTGGTCCAAGCCTGATCCAGCTCTAACTATAAGCTTTATCATAAAGGAAAGTTTGAAGCCTACTCTTAAAAGTAGAGAGGGTGTCTGCCTTCCAGACCCTGACTGGTAGATGATTCCAAAGGAGAGGGGCCTGATAACTGAAGGTTCTACCTCCCATACTACTTTAGGAGACTTTAGGTACAATGAGCAGGCCTTCATGTTGGGAGCGTAGTGTTCTAGAGGGGTGATAGGGCACTATGAGCTCTTTATCTACTATGAGGCTGATCTCTAGCCTTAGCTCCACTTCTTTGTTTCTAGAATACAAGGAGTTTGGTGAAGTCAGCTTTTCTAACACTGTTATCTTTTGACTTCACAAAACTTTAATATGAACTTTTTTTTTTTTCTTAAAATGCATCTTAAAAGGTGGGGGTGGTCTTAGATTTGAGGTCCACATTGTTTGATGCTAACAGCATGGTGTAATAACAGCTGGTGTATTAACAGCATTATAATGATGCTCATTATAAATCCAGTGTCGTCTGTGGACACAAACTGACTCTGTGGGGTTTATGTGAAGTGATGTGTGTCTGTCGACTGGAGGATGACAGGAGCTTGAGAAAGCGATGGTGTTGAGTGTTCCCTTTGCTTGTTGTGTGTCCTTTCTGTTTTGGCACTCTCACAGCTCTGTGGTCTTTATGTTTTCCAGCAGCTGTGGTAAAACAAACAAACAAACAAACAAAGAGAATCTCAGCAGGTGGCCGGTAAATGAGTGAGTCCCGGACGTTGTTCTGGTGT